>NC_049222.1:120929422-121169422 GCF_011100685.1 Canis lupus familiaris | reverse complement strand
ACATCGATAAAGAGGTACCAGGAATGCCTCACCTTCCTCTTACCTCTCCCGTTTGGAAACAGCATCGCCAGCATGATGATAAACACCAAGAGGCTCAGCCTGGGTGTCGGGAAGATGGTCAGGGGCCACGGGGATCCCTACTATGGGTGCCACGGTTGGTAACTGCAAGGAGGGGTGTGAGTCCCTGCTGCTAGCTTCAGGTTAGGTTTGCTCTAGCAGCAGAAAGCATTATGTTCTGACTCCAAATGAACTTATGAATAAGGATTTTTTTTCAAAAAAACCTGTTTCATGTAACCGGACATCCACAGATACTGGGCTGGAGACATCCATGGTTCTGTAGTTTCTCCAAGGATCCAAGTCTTTCCGTGGTTCCATAGTTGAACCAAGAATCAGAGTCTCTCTTCTTTCTGCTTTGAGGTCAGCTTTGGCTTCAATCCCCTCCCTGACGGTGCTCAGGATGGCTGGCCGCTGGCCCACAGCAGCTGGGGCGAACGGGAATAACTCTCTCTCCAACCACAGGCTGTTTGAATCGTTTCCTTCAGTCTGATTGGATGCACCCCACCCCAGACCCCCTGCCACTCTTGGACCAGTAACACACCCCAGGAAGATGGTGGGAGAGCCGATTGACTGAGGAGGGCCATCTCCCTTTCTGGGTCTGGGATCAGTCATTGAGACAAGGTGTGGAAATAATCTAATAGAACCAGGGCCCTGTTGGAAGGGTGGAAGGGGAGAGGGAACACTGGCTAGGAAGCGATTGGCATCGTGACTCGGATCTTTTAGTGTCTCAAAAGAGGAAATCTGAACCTTAGAAGAAATTTCCCAATATTTAAACAAAGGCAACTAACTTAATTTTGTTTCCCCTAAAAACTCCGCGTGGTTCAATAATAGTTTGAGCCAACAAAGCATGAGTAGGCAAGATGTAAGGTGGTCCTTGGGCCTCCAGGTTGGGGTTTCTGGGGAAGTACAGGATGGAGGTGATGAGTGGCTGGAATCCACTAGAGAGCAACAATCAGGATTGTTGAGAACTCTTAAACTGAGCTCTTGGTATCTTATTTTCTTCCATTTCGTGACCGCCTGGGAATAACGCATGCTATAGAATTATCTCAGTGGGCCCCAGCAGCACCTCGGAGACCTTTACAGAGTCAAGAACTCCATTAAGACCTTCACATACCTGAGCGTAACTTGGGCGCTAAGAAAAATCAGGATTAATGTTCACTGGAAGTTAAATCCTGCTTTCTCCCCCTTAGAGAAAATCCTGAATGTTAGGAGAAGCGTGGATCAGCTGAGAAAGCTACAGGTTTTCTGTTCCAAAAATGCTTTTGTTGCTAATCAAAATTAGTCTAATTTTGAAATGATCCCATCATTAAAGAGTATTTCAACTGATATTGATTTGATGATACCTACAAACATCTTAGAATAAAGAGGACGGTGTTTTAGCATTATAAGGTGTTCTGATTAAGCCGAGACCTGCAAAATTGATGACATGAGCTCCCGATACCTCTTCATTCATTTTTTTTCTGCATGAAATAATTATGAATGCCTCACTCCATGCAATCCGCGTTTATTTTCTTTTCTACAGGGATGGGGGATGGCTGAATAAAGTGCTGGTTCTTTGCTCGTCTACCTTATGGCTCTAGCAATATCTTAATTAAGTCTAGAGTCAAGATAAAATATGTGTCCAAAGTACGTCTCTAATCCTTTCAAACTCGCAATTTTGATGTGTGATCCTGGGCCAACTCTTTAGAATGGTGTCTTTTATGTCAATAAATCTTCTGGGACGTGTCAGCCAGGACATTGACACCTTTGCTAGAAGGGAGGGCTGGCTCTCAGAGGCGCTGGAGATGGTGGGGACAATCTCAGAGGGGTTTCTCTGGATTCCCAGAGGCAAGCCCCTTTCCACACTGCCTACTTGGCTTAAATATTCTGTCCCTTTGTGCCCCCTGTCCTCTACTTGCCTGGCAGGTCCACCCTACTACACCTTGCCAAGCTCCACCCATCTAAGGTCCACATTGAAATCTACCTTTCTCCCAATCCAAGCCAACGCCAATCTTTCCCTTCTTCGTTGCTTCCAGAAGTTAACCAATGATGCCAACCATCTTGACATTCAGTCAAATTACCACAGCAGGTTTGTACCTTGGTTCATTCACCACATCTGAATATGTGAGAGTAGAGCCCATTCTCCATGAGACGTGCTCTCTGTGTCACCGTGTTGAAAAGGACAGACCAAATAGATCTCTGCTCTCAGGGCATTTGCGTTTTGGGGGTGTGACAGGCAACAAGCAGTTAAGCAAATATAAAATTCCAGATCATAAAATATGCCCTAAAAGTAAGGAAGAGGGCAGCATGACGGAAAGATCGGCAATGAGGAGCCACGTGAGGGAGAGCACCTTGGCCTCTTAAGAGGGTAGCTGTCAGGCTGAGCCCTATGAATGGGAAGAGAAAGAACGTCCCAGGAGGTTCACGGTGTTGCCTGGGGTCCACGCACAGGCTCTATCTCCTGGCTTGAGAGCCTGAGAGAACCAGATGGAATATACTGGTCCCATCTTAAGATAGGACTAACTCCCTTAAGGAGTTAGTCCATTTGGTCCAGATATAGGACATTTCTGTCTGAAGGGCTACATGAAGAGTCTCCGCAGACTCTTCGGATGCTGGCGTAGGGCTGAGCACCCAAGGGCGCCCTGAACATACCTGCTGGTTTAGCTGAAGGAGAGAAGGAATCCGGCTTCTCCCTACTTTCTAAAGAGGAACAGGATAAGAGTAGTTTGGCGTGACTGTCAATACCGAGTGACAAAGCCTCAGTCCTAGGAGTCACCATTTTTCTGAGACTCACATCACTGGTATTTCACACAATCTGAAATGAAGCATAGTAGGTTCTTCACCATCAACTGGGAATGAAGGAAAACCTTTTGGCTCCTTTGCCATCATGTGTTTCTCCACCTTGACCTCCATGCCTTTCCAGAACATCTCTGGTGGCCCAGCCCTGAGGCCAGTGTGAGGCTCTGACACAGCGTGAGGCTGAGGCTTGGCTGGCCTCAAATAGTGTATGACTACTTGAGGCCACATCCCATTTTTCCCTATTAGATCAGCCCTTTGCTGGAGGATGTTGCTTGATTCTTCCTGTGTGCTCCAGGGGGTACAAGCAGGGCAGGCCAGAGGGTGTGTTTTCTAGAACGTCTCGCAGAGTTGACATTAGCCAGCTGGAGCTCCCTTTGGCCACAGAGGCTGTCAGATGACTATGGTTCAGGACATCCGTGGACTGAGCACCAGAATCAGAATGAGCGGTGGCAGCTGGCCAGGGCATCGTGCAAAGAGCCTTTTGTCCACTGCTCAAGGTAAGGACGTATCCAGCTCCTGGTCAGAGAGGATGACTTGGATCCTCTTGTTTTTCAGTGGATTTGATGAGGAAAGTCAGGGATACTAGGGCTTGGCTGTGACCTGGGACTAAACAGAATTTCGTGGGAAGTTTTGAACCTGCCGATGTGGCTTCAGATTTCACATGTGTTAGATGCTGGGAAACCTTTAGTTCTCAGCCTCGGGGATCCAGACAATAATGGAAACCAGAATTCACATTCACCTACTTCTTGAGCTGCTAGTAAGGAATCCACCAACCAGGAGGGTCCATAGATCCTAAGAATGCTTCTCTGTGTCTTCTCTTTGTGGGCAGTCGCTTGGTTCTCTTCATTGTGCTTTGCTACCTTTGGGGAGAAGGTAAGGCCCTGCATTCTTAGGCCTTGAGAAGCTTTACGTTTCAAGCTGCTTCTCCCATTGTTGGTGACATGTTGTGAAGGGGGGAACCAGAGGAACCATTTCTTCCTCCGCCAGGAACATTTCAGAGATCATGTTAATTCTTCTTCCAACTTATAAGAAATTATCGAAACGACTCCAGCTACGTCCATTTTCATCTGCATGTATGTAATGATTCCAAAATAGAAAGCGTATTTACACAAGGAGACTTCTCGTTGCTTGAGATTCTTTTGGTCTCCAAACATCCCAAGATAGAGCCCTGTGACTGTCAACTGTAATGTCCTCTAAAAGCCTCTCTGACACGCTGTCCCCACTTTCTCTGCCTACTTGAAGGAGGAACTCTTAATGCATGACAGATACCACTTTGGCTTTTGATTTCAATGGCTTTGCTGTTTATATTGAGTTTTTAAAAATAGAGCTTTGTGTTCTTGCTGATTTTATGAGTTCCAATCGAAGAAATACCTGAAGTGAATATTTTATGGTATGCAATGCACAATCCAGCACATAGGAAGGCTCGCGAATGGAAATTCAATTAAGCTCCAACCTCAGTCGGTGACTTTGCTCAAACCTCCCCTAAGCTATAATTACAAATCAGGGATAAGCCACCAAAATACTGTCCCTCCTTGGAGGATGGGTGCTGTATGGGACACTTCACTTTCCCAGGACAGATGTTTCTGACGAGCAGCCTGCTGGCTGCCCTGGGGAGAGACGTGTTAACAGGAGAAGACAATAGAAGGCCGAGGAAGAAATTCTCCTGGCTGGAGAACATGGCGGGCACCAAAGTATGGACGCGTGTTAGATCTTGCATGCCTGCCTGCTGAGGACAAGGATCTGCTTAGGAGGATGCCTACCCTGGATCCTAAGTGTTCCTGTGAGTCTTCATGACTCCTGGGCTCTGGCCGGCTGTCTTTCCTCACAGCAGCTGTGGGAACTGCAGACCAGATCCTGCAGTATGAATCATCCCAGCCTCAGGACCATGGCTCAGTGAGATGAGCCCAGGAATAACCAAGCCCCACCCCAACCCATTGCAAATCACTCTTCCCATGTGTACTGACCCACTTAGACTTCCAAGTACCAGTGTCTGCATCACTGTGCCTCAGGATTTTTGTTCCAGAAAAATCCTGCACATGGAAGTTGGGAGCACCAGAGAATGAATGCTCCAGAATCAATCCTTAACCAATGACTGTTGACAGTGGGATGTCCTCACCACTCAGATAGGGCTTCCCAGGATTTCCCATGGCTCTAGGCACCATTGCAGTAGCTATCTTGACAAAGAAGCCTTTGTTGCCTAAACTTGCCCTCCACTTATCAGCATCCCCTACAGTCTGATTCTTTTATCAGGGTCAGCTTCTGGGGAAACCAAATGCAGACACCTATACCACTCTTGAAAGTATCAACCGGACACCTGCTGGGCACAATGCTGGACCTTCATTCTTTCATTCACCACTCAAGAACTCATCTCCACCCTTTGTTAGTTCCAACAGGAAAGTCAGGTCAGAACACCCCCTTGTCACACAGAAACAAGGAACTTTAAAAGGAGAGGAGAGTGATTTCTGGAAGTGGGGTTACAAAAAGAACTGTTTCTTTTTAGTAAAGGAACCAATGAAGACTCCTGTCAGGAGATGATTACTAGGGTTTTGAAGGACTGGAGGATGCTGGAAAAGTAAAATATGATGAGTACAATCACAGAGGTGGGAATGTCCTGGGCTGGAATAGTGAATCCTGGGTAGGTGGTCTCACACAGTGGGATCACATGGAGGAATTATAAAGGGGAGAATTAGAGAACTGGGAAATAAAACAGGAGGAGAACATTAAGAAGACCCCAGAGGATGCTGGGCTTTACCCAGTCTGATGGAGAAATTCAGGGGCAAGATAAAGCATATATCAGTGCTGCACTTCTCTATGGAAATACATGGAAACAAGCCCTCCTCAGTCAAGCTGAAGACCCAAGCCATTCAAAGCCTTGGGGAAATAAAGAAGAAAAAATGAAAAGGTAAGAAATAGCTCAACTTGTCAACTCTGATGGGGAAAATGATCACAACATTGATAAATACTAGAGTAGAAATACAGAATTTGGAAAGAAAATAAAATGAAGGCAGCCTGGACCACTTACATCCACCATAATGTTGGTGCTCAGCCAGCCCCGACTCCCTGGTGGGTCCCCACCAACCTCCTGGATCCTCCCACAATTCTGAGTCCAGATGCCAGTTTTGCAAGCCTGAAAGCTGTCCCACTCTATTGTTAAGTGTATTTCAAAATCTCCCATTCTGGAGCTAATGGGAAGCCACGGCCCTGAATCCATTCTTAATTTGGGGAGAGGAATGAAGCCATCTAGGATAGAAGGGAGGACAAAGCCAGCTGTCTTTTCAAGGGCTCCTTCCCTCATGCTGCCTTGGCCTGGCTTCATGGAGTCTGCATACAAGAAATAACTTAGTTTGTACAAGGCTCAACCTGTCTAGAATGTGACCCTCTGTAATGTCCCCAAGCATCCCAGCAGTGACTTCTGGGGGTGGTAATCTTACTGTATTAGACAGGGATCAGTGTTGGGTTAAAGACATTTTTTGTCTGTGAAACATTATTGGACTTTTTACTGAAATGTAAAATGCATATAGAAAAGTGCACAAATCACAAGTGTATACCTTAATAATTTAAAAAAATCAGTCAAATCAACACACAATTCAAGAAACAACATTAACACTGACGCCAAGGTCCGAGGAGTTTCAGATACTAAGGATGAGTATCCTGACTTCTGGATTGCTTATCTAGTGCTTAAAATAATTGTATGTGTGAATTATCTTTTACAGTTTCTACAAGTCGGGAGTTTGGAACCAGCTTGGCTGAATGGCTGTGACTTAGGGTCTTTAGTGGGGTCACAGCCAATATATCAGCCAGGGGTGCAGTCATCTGAAGGTTAGACTGGGGCTAAAGAATCTACTCCTCTGGTGGTTTGCTTACGTGCCTGGCCATTTGGTGCTGACTGTGGGGGGCTTTAGCTTCTTCCCACGTGGACCTCCCTTCCAGACCCTGCAAGGAGGCAGCCAGCTTCCTTACAACATGACAGCCAGCTTCCTCCAGGCCCAGCTACCCCTTTTACCGCCTGCCTTTGAAGTGACATGGCATCACTTCCAGCAGATTCTGTTTGTTAGAAGCAGGTCACTAAGTCCAGCCAATATCCAGGGGGGGAGGTAATTAGGCTCTGTCTTTTGAAGTGAGTGCAAAAAAACGTGCAGAAATATGTGAAAACCACCACAACTTATAACATCATAGATTAGTTTTATCTGTTTATATTTTCTGTATAGGAAGTTATACGCTATCTCAGACGGCATGTGCTCTTGCGTCTGCTTTCTCGCAGTCAGTGTCATGTTTGCGGATCTCATCCATGTGTTTGCGTGTTGTTGCAGTTCATTCTTTCTTATCGCCGTGTCAGATTCCACAGTACAGACATACCATAAAGTACATATCTATTCAACTGTATGTAGGCAGTGTCCACCTCTATTTCTACAGCATTGCATGGAGAAACTATTTTTTAGTGTAGGTTCCTCTTGGGCTGTTCCTTGGTTGAAGGCTGACTCGTGACTTCTGTCTCATGGGGAGTTACCTTGTTGACCTTCTCTGGAAGGAAGATCAGGAAATGTGCCAGTCCTCAGAGAAGACTTCCGGGTCCTAGACTGGCTGAAATGAAGGCTTGGTCCTAGAAATTTTAGCAACCTTGCCATTTAGGCAACATTTTCTTCTTTCTCTTTTCCCCCTTTTTGACAGAAAATGCCAAGAGGTTAATTGATCCTGACCATAGTCTGAGAACATAGCCAGAAGCCCTCCCCTTTGCATGCATATCCTTTAAGAGGTGGCAGCAGACAGGGTGCCAGGAAGCCAGTCATTTCTTAGACTCATCCTTTTACCTTAGAAGAGGCAGAGAGATAAGAAAATGGGTGTATTTGTGGGTGAACCATCCATGGGAACAAGGGCTCAGGACGGAAGGATGTGGGGTTGCCTAATGCTGCCTGGCTGAGGAGACAGGTCCTCAGAAAACATCCTCCAGGTGGCTGCCAAGTGACATCATCCCTGAAAGGTGACACTCCACATGGAGACTGACAGACAGATGATTCTGACTCCTGAGAAGGTCCTGGCGGAGGTGGAGAAGATGTGGGGCATCAGAGCTAACCTTGGGGGTTCTTGCTTTCTCCCAGAAAACCACTCCATGGACTAGCACTTTTTAGCTTTATCACTTCTTCCCCTGGCCCATCTATAATCTTCTAAGATTTCAGTATGGAAGTAGAGCAGATACTGTGTGTACTCTAGCCCGGCTCTTTTTCCTTCTGGGTACCCTTACCCAACATCCACCTGCTGGAGCCTACACTTTGGTGCCTGGGAAGTTTCTCTGGCCCTTAGAGCCAGGACAGAAGTGGGGTGTTCGGTGTGTTCTCTACCCAGGAGGCATTCTGAGCCAAGAACTGCCAGGAGCAATAGATGAGCACCTCCACTCCCTTCACCTTCTCGTGAGGTAGCTGGGAGGTATGCATTCTACACTGGCTTCATCGTATAGAACAGTCCCTTCATCTGGGTAAGCTATACTCACCCACAGTGAAGTTTCCCTTCCTGTGGGAGAGACAGACAATAAATAAGTAAAGGTGGGCGACACGATGGTGTGTGAGGCAGAGGCTCTGGATGAGAGGGCACATGCATAAGTCACGGTTTCCCAGAGAGACCAGACCCAATAGAAAATAGGCACGTACTTGGACAGGGCTTTCTTATGAGGGACTGGTTCACACAATCATGGAGGATGAGAAGCCCTCTGACCTGTGCCTGCAAGCTGGAAGCCCGGGAAGCCATTGGGGGAGTTCGAGTCCAAGCCCAAAGGCCTGAGAACCAGGGGAGGCAAAGATGAAGGTCCCACCTGAGTCTGATGGCTCCAGAACCGGGTGCACTGATGTCCAAGGGCAGGAGCAGATGGATGTCCCAGTTCACAGGCAGATTCACACTTCTTCTGCCTTTTTGTTCATTTGGGCTCTCAGCAGATTGGATGACGCCCACCCATGCTGGTAAAGATGATCTTCTTTACTCAGTCTACCGATTCAAGGGCTAATCTCTTCCAGAAACACCCTGATAGACACACCTGGAAATAATGTATTACCAGCTATCGGGGCAACCCTTAGCCAAGACCAGCTGACACATAAAACTGACCATCAAAGGCTACTTGAGAATGAGGAGCCAGGGAGAGCCTTTCTGAGCTGTTGAATTCCAAGATACCCAGCCAGGCCTGGTCCCACTGGGGCCCTCCTTCATGAAAGCATGGAGGTCCTCTGGCCCTCCATGCCACCTCCAGCCCCGGTCCCCGGCCCAGGGGTCCCAGTCATCATGGGCTGCCCTTCTTTCTCCAGGGAGGCCCAGATAAGCTAAGGACTGTGGGACCAACTAGGCTGGATCCTGTCACTGCAGCCTCAGGTTTGGGCTGTTCTCAGTAAGTCCCAGTTCTCACCTGGCCTTATCCATATTCTAAATTTGAACTTGATTGTTACAAGACATGAGCCACAGAACTCTGATAAAAATTGGGGAAGAATAACGTCCAACATTTATCAAGCAGTTACTATATGTCAGGCTCTACCTGGGACTTTAAAATATGTTCTTTCACAAGTATTTTATCTCTAGTGTTAGAGAAGGAAGTTGAGGTCCCGAGGAGCTGAATGACTTCTCTTAGGTGTCAGAGCTTATGCAAAGCTAGGATTCAGGCTCCAGACTCCAGGAACCCAAACCCAGTGGCCCCCATGCCACATCACATGCTGTGCACAGTGTCCGCCACTGCAGCGTCTTCTGAGGTCTCTTTGCTTTTTTACCCTCATGGCCATGTTGGGTAAGTCTTACTATTGAAGTCCTCATCGTGCCTTATTCCTCTGGGAAGCCTTCCAGGATAGCCATGCCAGAGCTGGAAGCCGAGGCCTGCTTCAGGGGGAGCCTCAGCTGGAAGGCAGCAGTACCATTAGAACATCTGGCCATTGTGCTTGTCTGGGTGCATGGGAAATGCTGGTCTGCAAAGAACTCAACCCTGGCTGGTTTGTGTTGGCCCCTCCTCAGTACCCCTGGCTGAGCATCCTCCAGAGCATTTCCACAGTGATAGTAACAACTATGATGATCACATCTTATTGGTCATTTTTTGGTGGCCCCCGTTCAGAGCTCAGGATTTTCTATGTAATATCTCATGTTATTCCCCTTAAAACCTGTTGCTCTGCAGTCAAGTCTGTTGTAATCTATTTGTTTTCTAAGGGGGGTGGGGAAGTGCACACCACTAGGTAAAAGCTCCATCCAGTATCAATAGCCTTTCAGATACTCAGAGGGCTGGGTCTTGGAATGGCAGCGGAGAACTTTCTAGACTTGTTTTGAACATTCTTTCTGTAATTCCTTGGAAATGTTCAACAAAGCTTGTTCCCTTTGCTTTCATCTGAGCCTGGCTTCTGTCAGTTTATGTTTTTCAAAGTTGCTGTCAATCCCTCACTTCTTGAATCAGTTAATTATCTACTTGACTGTCTGTTTGGGCAGAGGAAAACCCAAATTGCGTAGGATCTCGCCCACCTCTCCGCAAGTCAATGTGATAAACATTTACCACAGCCCTGCAGGCTTGCCCAACGTAGGAGCGGCATGGAAGGGGAGGGCTGGTCGCCCCGCTGGGAGACAGGCATGGGCCTTTCTGGGCTGCAGAGAGGAGAGTGGCATGTCAGTTGTCAGCTCCGGTCCTCACACAATCCAAAGGTGAGGAAGAGGCTGTTGGAGGTACAAAGGAACACTGAGCTGTGCCCTGCAGGACAATATGTGCATAAAAGAGACCGGGTGCCTTTTCTCCTCTGTGGCTGGGAGCTTGATGTGTGTCAGTTCACTGGGTCCGGATGCCTGATGCAAAAACCAGGATTTATTGGGAGAGTCATAGAAAAGACCAAAGCATGTGAGAAGGACAGGAAAATTTGGGATACAAGTGACAAGCAATCACGGGCAGCTGCTTCAGGCAACCTCTGCTGGCATGAGATGAATGTGAAGTGTCCTTAGAGAGGACAGAAAGGGGAAGGTTGAGAGAGAGAAAGACAGAGAGACAGAGAGACAAAGAGAGAGATTCCTTGATGCCTGGAGCCCTTGCTTAGGGGAAAGCAGGGTCCCTTGGCTGGCTGAGTCCCCCGAAGAGGGCAATGCCACAAGGGGACTTCCCCAAAGGGCAAACCTGGTGCTTTTCTCAGAAGATGGAGACATGGACGCCAGTGGGCACAATTAATGGTACCTGCTCCAGGACACAAGGGTCAAGGGCGCAGCCTCCCCACCTGAAAGAGAACACGTGTGAAGGGTCTGAATTTTTCTCTGACAACCAGAGCAAGACCAACAAGGGGATCATGAGCATTGGGCTTCTTCCAGGGGTTCAAAACCTTCCCCTCAGAATGCTGGTTCAGGGACAACTCTGCAGATGCAGCCAAGACTTCTCTGGAACATGGATGGGAGGCCGGCAGTGAGTTTAGTGATGTGGCGATTAGAGTCCACAGAGGGATGAATATGGAGATTCCTCACAAAATCAGACATAGAATCCCCACATGACCCGGCAGTTCCCCTTTGGAGTATTTGCTCAAAAGAATGGAAAGCAAGACCTTTAGCAGTTATTTCATTTAGGCACCAATGTCCACAGCAGCATTGTTCATAGTAGCCAAAAGGTGGATACAACCTAGTGTCCATGAGTGGAGGGATGGGTAAACAAAATCTGATACTTAAATACAGTGGAATATTAGCCTTAAAAAGAAAGGAAATCGTGACACATGGCACCAGATGGATGAACCTTGAGGACATGATGCTAACGGTAATAAATCAGTCACAAAGGGACAAATTTGTAGGATTCCACTTACACGAGTCGTGCAATTCATAGACATAGAAAGAATGGTATTTTCCAGGGACTGGGGGTGGAGGGGAATGGAAACTGTCTAATGAAGACAGAGTTTCAGTTTGGGAAGGTGACCTAGTTCTGGCGATGGATGGTGGTGATGGTTGCACGACATGGTGAGTGTACTTCATGCCCATGAGCCATACACTCAAAAAGATAAAATGGTCAATTTTGTGTTTTATACGTTTTACCACAGGAGAAAAGAAAAGACAAAGGAGAGAACGTGGGGCAGGATGCTTGGGTCCTGGTAGCAGAGACGTTCTAGCAGGAGCAGCCTAACTCCGGACCTGGGATCCTGCAGTGGGACTCAGACATCGGATGGGGTTTGTCCCGCTGGAGAGTCAGGGTGACGTAGTGCAGAGGTTGCTTTGGGGTCAGACACAAATAGATTCGAACCAGCCCCACATCCCAGTGAGCTGTATGATCTCAGACAAGCTGCCTGAACTCTGGGAGCTCCCCCTACCTGACTGAAAAATGGATGTTCCAATGGTTGCCATGCAGGGTGGGGACTGAATGAGACAAGGTTCCCCAAAACAGAACCCATGGGAAGCCCAGTAGAAAACAAACCAGGGCAGCAGATCAATACTGATTATAGGCAGATAAAGAATCACAAATGGCTCCGAGACATGAAAAGATGCTCAGATTCACTTATAACAAGAGGAATATGAATTAGAGCTACATTGTGATACCAACTTTGACCTACCAGAGCACAAACTCCAGCCCTTGGGGAGAATAGGAGACGGCCATGGATATTGCTGGTTTGGGGCAACATCATGCCTCCTTGTGGAAGGCGATTTGGCAATATTTATCAGAATGAAAAATAAACATTCTGGGTGAACTTACAACTTTGCTGTTGAGAATCTATCCTACAGATCTATGTGTGCCTACACAAAATGACTCACTTACAAGGATTCTCTCAGTGGGAAAAGTTGTAATAACAAAATACTCAATGGATACTTAATACAATATCCATTTAAGGAGCTTGTTTAAGTAAATGGTGTCGGAGTAGCACACCTGGAACAGTACACAGTCAGGTAGAGGAAGGAGGAAGTCGTGCAAAAGATAGAAGATGATGCATAAAACAATGTGCACAGTCAGCTCTATTTTTGTAAGAGAGATGAGGAAGTCAAAAAGATAGATCTGTACTTATTTCTTTTTGCCTAAAGAAATGCTATGAGGATAAACAAGAAAGTAATACAGGTAATTTCTTGTAGGTGAAAGGGTCAGGGTAAAAGTGAGACGCTCTAGGTACACCTTTTTACATAAATTCTAAGTTTTGAGATCATGCTGATACATTACTTATTTAAAGCACTTTAAAGAGAAAAAAATGTTAAAAAAAATAAACTTAAAGACCTCGGAAATTTTACTGGAGACACAAAAGAAGCCTTAATGAATGAATTGACTGTAGTCCTAGAGGGAAAGGTTCGATGCTCCAAAGTTGTCACTTCCTCCCCAATTCATTAGTTCTTTCAACCAGCAACTGAGTGTAAACAGTCTGACAAAGTTATTTGAATGTCTATGTGGAAAAGAAAACATTCTAGAATTATCAGGAGACTTTTGGGGAAAAAATGAGAGGTTCGTGTTATCAAGATGTATTGTTAAATAGAGTAATTCGAATGAATTTGAAATACAGTGATTACAGTGTGTTATTACATAGGAAAAGACAAATATATCAACCATAACAAGATAGAAACTGGGTACTGACTCACATGCCTACCTGAAATTTTAGAGTATTATAAGAACTCATTAAACTCCGCAGCAAAGAAACAAACAATCCAATCATGCAATGGGCAAAAGACATGAAGAGAAATCTCACAGAGGAAGACATAGACGTGGCCAACACGCATATGAGAAAATGCTCTGCATCACTTGCCATCAGGGAAATACAAATCAAAACCACAATGAGATCCCACCTCACACCAGTGAGAATGGGGCAAATTAACAAGGCAGGAAACAACAAATGTTGGAGAGCATGTGGAGAAAGGGGAACCCTCTTACACTGTTGGTGGGAATGTGAACTGGTGCAGCCACCCTGGAAAACTGTGGGGAGGTTCCTCAAAGAGTTAAAAATAGACCTGCCCTACGACCCAGCAATTGCACTGCTGGGGATTTACCCCAAAGATACAGATGCAGTGAAATGCCGGGACACCTGCACCCCAATGTTTATAGCAGCAATGTCCACAATAGCCAAACTGTGGAAGGAGCCTCGGTGTCCATCAAAAGATGAGTGGATAAAGAAGATGTGGTTTATGTATACGATGGAATATTCCTCAGCCATTAGAAATGACAAATACCCACCATTTGCTTCGACGTGGATGAACCTGGAGGGTATGATGCTGAGTGAAGTAAGTCAATTGGAGAAGGACAAACATTATATGGTCTCATTCATTTGGGGAATATAAATAATAGTGAAAGGGAATAGAGGGGAAGGGAGAAGAAATGGGTAGGAAATATCAGAAAGGGAGACAGAACGTAAAGACTCCTAACTCTGGGAAACGAACTAGGGGTGGTGGAAGGGGAGGTGGGCGGGGAGTGGGGGTGACTGGGTGGTGGGCACTGAGGGGGGCTCTTGACGGGATGAGCACTGGGTGTTATTCTGTATGTTGGCAAATTGAACACCAATAAAAAATAAATTTATTATTAAAAAAATTGAAAGAAAAGCAAAAGAGCAAAACAAAACAAAACAAAAAAAACACGATCCTTCATTAATAAAGCTAAATGCAAGTGGGTTAGAAGCCTACACATTTAAAAACACAACTTTAAAGGTAAAGAATAAAATGTAGAAATTATTTTATAGACTTGGGTGAGAAAGACCTTCCAAAGCTAGAGAGAAAACTCAGAAATAAAAACAACAACAAAGAATAATCAGATTTCACTATGGAGAAATTTAAACATCACCACGTATGTTTATATGTACTGGTTATATTACTTGCTTATATGTACTGGTAATTTACCGGTAATGAAGAGAAATTAAAATTTAAAAATGATTTGCAAAGTATTAAATTTCCTAATCCTAAGAAAAAAAAATCTAATGAAAGGTATAGCATGCCTCTACACGGAGAATATAAAATACTATTAAGAATAAAGAAGATTTAAATAAATCGATCTATATACTATTTTTATAGGTTGGAGGAGTCAATAAGTTAGCTATGTCAATTCTCCCCAAATGATTTATACGTATAATGCAATTCCAATAAAAAACTGAGATTCTTTTTTTTTTTTTGAGAAAATTGACAAACTGATTTAAATTTTAATGAAAATGTAAAGGGCTAAGAATAATCAAGATGCTGCTTAGGAAGTCAAAGGTAGGAAGAATGACTTTATTGGTTATTCAGAGTTCTGATAAAGCTACTACAATTAAGAAAGTGGTTTTGGTGCAGGGATGGGCAAATGGGCCAGTGCAACAGGACAGAGGCCAGAGAGACAGTCAGACATATGCGGGCACTTGACCCGTGACTGCAGCAGGGACAGGGCGTCCTTCCCGAGAACTACCACTGGGTCTACTGACTAGCACCACGGAGCAAAGAGTAACTGGACTCCCTCCCTACCTCACACCAGTCACACACACACAAAATCAATCCCAGGCGGACTGTAAATCTAAATGTAAAAAGGAAACCATAGATCTAAGGGAAACATTGGAGAGTATTCTTCTAGCCTTAGGATAGAAAAGACTTCTTAAATAAGATCAAAAGGACTACCATAAAAAAAGACTGACAAATTGAACCGCATTAAAATTAAAAGCTTCCGTTCTTTAAAAGACATCATAAAGAGACAGAAAGATTAATCACAGAGTGGGAGAACATATTTGCAACACAAATAACCGATAAGCAACTTGTTGCAGGAATATATAAAGAAGTACTGTAAATCAATACCAAACTACACACGATGCAAAATAACAATAAGTGCCAGTTATTGACTTATTGCCTCTCAGTTCCAAATTCGCCCCATCTCCCTCTCCCTTAGAAACCTTGGGGCTGGACTCTGCACACCTCATCTCTGCTTTGCCATCTGGAGCTCTGTCAGGCTCTGCCAATAGGGGGCGCAGAAGGAGGCCGCAAGGATGGAGGAGAGACCAAGCTCCTTTCTCCTAGATGTCCCTCCTGGAGGGGAGCTGAGTGTCTGTCCCCAGGGCAGTGGGTTCCTGGAGCAACGCTGAGGGGGTGCAAGGCGTTCTTGGCTCTGTGTGGCCCCGAGCAAACCATCTAACTGCACAAGCACGTGGCACATTTCTGTAGCAGCCACATCATCTCAAGATCGGAATCTCCGTCTTGCAGGGCATCTTTTCTGGGCTGCAGATTTCTTCCTGGTTTCCTTTTCCCTGGGCCCTTGGGGATGGCTGCTTTCTGTAGTTGCTAATGAGGTACATCTCAGAGTTTTGTGGGGTTTTTTTAAACCCCACTTAGATACTAGTTACCCCTTAACAAATATCGACAGTTAATTTTCTCTTTCAAATTATTGGGTGTGGTGCCTGTCTCCTGTGTCCTCAATGAGACAACCACTCACTAGAGAAATGAGACAGATGCTCATATCTTCATTACAAAAGATTCCAGGTCGCAAATGTACGTATGAAAAAGGTCTGAGCTATGACCCACCTGAGAAAGGAAAAGTTAAATCAAATGCAAACACCGCTATATATCCATCACCATCACAATGATTAAGATTAAAAAGACTTGGGGTGTCTGGGTGGCTCAGGTCATGATCTCAGGGTCCTGAGATAGAGCCTCGTGTTGGGCTTTGCGCTGAGTATGGAGCCTGCTTGAGATTCTCTCTCTCTCTGTCCCTCTGGCCACTCCCTACACACACACACACACACACACACACACACACAAAGACTCACAGTACCAAGTGTTGGTGAGGATGTGGAATAACCTAAACTCTTACACTGCAGGTGGATATGTAAACGCATACAACCACTTTGAAAAACTGGCATTATCCATGCTCTTTGAACCCAGCAAGTCCACCCTGTCGCACATACCCAACTGAAATGCTTATAAATGTAGGCTAAAAGACAGGAACAAAAGTTTGCAGCAAAATTACTTATAAAAAACAAAATTTGAAAAGAAACAACCACCCAGGTGTAGCTCAACAGTACAATATGCAGAGAAAATATGGAACTTATTAAACACAATGTGATACAACAATGAAAATGAACACATGGCAGGTACATGGCACAGCATGGTTGACTCTCATAAGTATAGTGCCAACCAACAGCAGCCAAGAGTCACACACAGAAAAACAAATGATGTATTCCTCTTTTATATATATTTTTTAAAGGCAAAATTTGGTGCAGCTGGGTGGCTCGGTCAGTTAAGTGTTTGCCTTTGGCTCAGGTCATGATCCCAGGGTCCTGGGATAGAGCCCCCATGTTGGGCTCCTGCTCAGTGGGGTGTCTGCTTTTCCCTCTCCCTCTTCTCCTCCCCCTGCTCGTGTTCTCTCTCTCTCTCTCTCTCGTAAATAGAATGTTTAAAAAATAAAATAAAAGGCAAAATTCATCTTTTGACAGTTATGATTGTTTTGAAATCACTAGCTTGGGTGTAGGAAGGAGACAGTGACTGGGAAGGTGTGAGAAAGGGGCTTCTTGAGTGTGTAGAACGTTCTAGTTCTTGACCTACGTTGTGGTTATATGGATGTGTTCACTTTGTGATAACTGTTTGAGCCTGGCACTTTTGACTTACATGCTTTTCTGCATTTGTTGTGTTCTTTAGTTAAAGTCAAAAAAATAAAAAGAAACAGAAAAGAAGTTGGCAGGTCGAGACAAAACACTTACTGTATTTATACTACCAGAAGTTTAATATCCAACTATAGAGCTTCTACACAGAAAAAAAAGGGCAAAGATTGTACCAAATGATGCTCATGCTGTATATAGTTGGCTGGTGCACACAGGCAGAGGCCTTTAGTTTCACTGGAAATCTGAGAAAAACATTTTGAAATGATAAGAAATACCCAACACTAATAAAATGTTTTGTTGGTGAGCATGTGAGTAAATGAGCACATCGTTATCAGGCAATCATGCATTGGTAATACATTTTTGGAGAGCAATTTGGCCTTCTCTACCAAAATAAAAATGTGGCTAACCTCTGGCCCACCATCTCACTTTTTTTAGGAGTCCTAAAATAAGAGTCACATGTGCTTGATAAGATGCAAGTAAAAGGAATTTACTATAACATTGTTTGCAATATGAAAGAAAGATGGAGCATTTAGGGGTCTATTAATCAGAAGAAAATCAAGTTTGTCCATAAAGTGGAATACCACGTGGCTGGTAAAAAGACAAATAGGGCTCCAGTCGACTTGACAGCACAGACTCTGTGATAATGCTCACTCAACAATGCAACTCTCAAAAAAAAAAAAAAATGCAACTCTCAGATCAGGGCATTGAAGGCTGTGGCCTGAATATAAAAGAATTAAAGATATATGAGTCTATTTGTAAAAGGTGTCTTTCAAATTTTACTCTACAGGTTTACTGATCACTTAAATGTCTCACCAAAATATTTTTTAAATGGCCCAAGCAAAACATTCAATTGAAGAAAAAATATGAATTTAAAGTAATTACCAATGTGATCCGTTAGGTGACAACTCTGCTGGGGGTGACCAATCTCCACCTACAAATGCATTTTGAGACCAACAGGATTTATTTAGGGAAGAAGTGGTAAAGGGAGCAGGAATTCCTGTCTAGGGAAGAAATTCCTTAGCTCTGAGCTGGTTTATTCTTGGCCTGTTTCGTGGTCTGGAATACTGACTTGGACCATCCTCCATCTGGGTAGGCTGACCTTGTCCTCTAGAAGTATAATGTGACCCTCATATGTGATTTTACATTTTCCAGTAGTCACACTTAAAAAAGAAAAAAAAATAGGTGAAATTAATCTAATAGTATGTTTTTTATTCACCCAACATAGCCAAACTGCTGTCAACTCAACATGTAATCAATATAAAAGTATTAACAAGATATTTCCTGTTCTATTTGTCTAGGCTTTGAAATCTGGAGTGTACTTTACATTTATAGCACATCTCAATTCAAATGCTACATTCTTCTTGATCTGTATTTAGGTATCACAAAATTTGCAATGGAAAAAGTAGATTCAAATACCTAAGCTGTTCTAAATATATTTAAACGTACTTAGAAGTTTTTCAATAGCTGAGTCAAGTATCAGTCACTCAAAGTGAACTTAAATAAAATGAAATAAACTCGAAAATCCGGTTTCCTAGTCTCTCTAGCTATATTTCAAGCACTTAGTAGCCAACTGCAGCCAGGGGCTCTCTATTGGAAGGTGAGGGTCCAAGCTAGCCCCTCTCTGTGGTTCTAGAGGTGACCCCCAGGCCATGGGCTGGCACTGCCACTCTTCTCTATGTCCTACATGTGTGCAAGCTCCAGACACTGGGGGAACCAGGAGAGGGCTGGAGGACAGCCAGCTTCCAGGGTGGGCAGACAGTCTCAGACACCTGGCTGTATGACATTTATGCAGCAGCCTCAGGACTGTTGTGCAGAGTGGTGAGGATGAGTAAGGGGCCCTGTGGGCTGTGAGAGACTTCCTCACAGGGACCACATTCCTGGGGGATGAGTCTGACCTTGGGATGAACCCAGTAGGATGACCTAAACTGAAATTTCACAATGTGGCAGCAGTTGGGGGAGCAGGTGGCAGCAGCAGCTGGGAGCTCTCCACGGGTTAGGGTGGACCTTGTCCCCTCAGAATAAATAAGCCTCTGCTGAGGGCATGATGAGCCTGTAGGGGAAACTGAGGAAACCTACAGACCTACCCTGAACCAAGGTCTCTTAGCTTCTTAGTTGAGACAACTCAACACTCATGCCCTAGGTAAAAAGTTGTACTTCCTCTGAAAACGCAAGGGCTCTTTCTCACATCTTGATAAATTTCTTCCTTCCTTCCTTCCTTCCTTCCTTCCTTCCTTCCTTCCTACCTGCCTCCCTGCCTTCATACCTTCCTTCCTCTTTCCTTCCTTCATGGCTTCATGCCTTCCTTCCTTCCATCAGTGGTGAAGCTTCTGTTCAAAAACCTTGCAGCAACCTCTTTCTCTGAGCTCTGCGCCAAGAAGACCACATGCTTCCATCAATATTCCGGTAAATTTGAAATTTCATGGATTAATTCATCCTTACTGTGTGCTAAATGGGTGCCCTGGATGCAAGCAAACAAAAGGCAGGGCCCCTACCCTTAATCTTCCCTCAGAGACTTATGTAACCAACTCTCACCTCCTTCCTACTTGTGGTGATTTATATTATGTGTCAACTTAATTTGGCTAAGGGGTTCCACAGCTGGTAAAACAGCATTTCTGGGTGTGTCCAGAAGAGATTAGCATTTGAATCAGTAGACTGAGTAAAGAGAGTCACCATCACTAATGTGTATGAGCACCAATCAGCTGAGAGCCCAAATAGAATAAAAAACTGCAGAAAAAGGATAAATTTATTCTTTCTGCTTGAGCTGGAACATTCACCTTCTCCTGCCCTTAGACATAAGCACTTCTGGTTCCAGGGCCTTTGGACTCAGAATTGGACTCATAATATGGGTTTCCCTGGTTCTCGGGCATCTGTGTTTGGACTGGAACTCCACAACTAGCTTCTTTGGGCTTCCAGCTTGCAGTCAATAGTCGACAGATTGGGGCCTTCTTGTCCTCCATAACGGTGTGAGCCAGTCCCTCTTAATTAACATCTTCCTATATATCTATACATTTCCTGTTGGTTTCTCTCTCCGTAGAACCTGACCAATTATTTAACACCTTTGCTCAAGTGTTAGCTTCTCCATGAGGCCTCCCCTGATCCCCTATCTGCATTGCTTCCCCATTGACCCAGCTTCTTCTTTTTCGATGGCACATGTTACCTTCTAACATACCGTGTGATTTCCTTACCAGTAATGTCTATTAACTGTTACCTGCCTCCCTTGTTAGGGCTGTTTGTCTGCTGCCTAGGATGTGCCTGATATGATGGGTGCCCCGTAAGTGACCTCTTGTACTTCATAGGAAAAGTTAATCCCTGGTGGATGGCTTCAACAAACAGAGAGAGAGAACTGTAGAGAATTGAAATTTCCCTGTTATGATTGTCTCCTGGCATCCTCTCCACTCCTTTCCAATTACATTATGACTAAGCTGGTTTGTAAACTATGTCAATACATCTTCTAGTCTCAAATCTACAAGTATCCAGGTGGTCAGGGAGGAATTAGAGGAGACTCAGCTCACACTACTTGGGGCAAAAACTAGTTTGGATAGACTTCTTGTTTTAGCTTGAATAATGTGACCAAAAATGGTACCTATGAAAAGACTCTGCATTACTTAAGCAGAGGAATATGGAAATTATAACATACTTAAAATATACTGCATTATTTACCATGTGCTTTCAGTTAAATTCAGAAAAAATAAACTCTGTAAAATGAGGTGAAAGATATGATAGTGAGCAAGTAGACTGAAATGAAATGTGAAGTTTCTGAAAAGAAAAGTTTCTGTAAAGAAGCAAAGAGGGCCGTAGTAGAGGTTAAAATGACACTACAGGTACTAAATTGCAAAAATGACACAAAAGAAAATCAAACCAGTGATTACAGAATACAAACAGAATAAGCTCTAAGAAGGCTTAAGTTCCTTTTCAGGCTAAAATGATAGACATTCCTAAGAGTCAAGATGATAAACAAGGAGGAGATTAAACAAATGTCCAAATATTATTTCAAATATTCAAATATCTAAATTTCCACTCATCATAATCCCAGAAAAAAATGACTTGACATACAAGAAAAAAAATACACCACTGATATTTGTAAAGAAGAAAACAGAAATATACCTGAATTAATTATCAAGGATATAATAGAATGAATCTCTTTTGGATGAATAGAGACATAAATCTGAAGAGTCACATGGCTAGACATTTACAAGGTTAATGAAAAGTGATCAATCCATGTACATAACTCTGGTAAAATATTTTTATTTCAAACAGAAAGAAAAACTTCAAAAAAGGAGAAAATGTCAATTATAATAGAAGAAAAATTAGCCTGTCTTCTAATATGTGTGTTGCAGTTTTAGGAATAAAAAAACAATGAATAGGGTCCATCATTTTCTAGCAATATGGTGGACTTGACATCCAGAGAATAACTTGTGCTATAGAAGATTTAAAAATCTGGCATAGTATATTTAAATGTCACGTAAGCAGGGCAGGGGACAAAATCTGTGTATGTTCAAGGTGGGTGGTTAGATCAGAGGCAGCTATATATAGCAAGCAACTCCATAAGGTGAGCTAGGGAAAGAACACCCCACAGAGAAAATGAAATACCCTTCTATCTTGTCTTTGGCTCTAGATGGAGGAAATTAAAAAAAAAAAAAGAAAGTTTCTTCTAAGAATTTCTAATATAAATCATTGCATGAGTTTGGGACTGGAATTCACACTACCAGTGTGGCCTAAAAATCTCCGGGAAAATCTAAAGTGGCTTCAGGTTGGCAATATGCATATGTGCCTAGCAGAACTAAACAAAAGCTTATTTGGAAGCACCGTTTTAAACTTAGGTCTCAAAAAAACTCTAATAGTTAAAATTCCAGAGAACCCATACTTAAATCAAAAATTACAAATCACATAGGGAGATGAACTACCACAGCAAGAATTAGCAGAAAAGACAAACCTACAGAATCACCAAACATGCAAAACCTGCAGTTACTACAATGATAAAATTCAGAATATTTAAAAATATGTTTGTTATGATTAAATAAATAAAGGAGAGCTTTAAAAGTGTGACCATGGAACAAGTAACTATAAAAAATTACCAGGAACATTTGAAAAAGAATTAATAGAATTTCTAGGAATTTAAAAACTTAATGCACAGAATAAGCAGCTATAGAGAATAGAGTGTGAAAGTCTAACATATGTCTCTTTAGAGTTCCAGAATAAATGTATTAGGAGAACTGGAAGAGAGACAATATTCAAAGATATAGGATTTGCAGATTTTCAGAATTGATAAAAAAAAATACCAATCAACCGATTCAGGAAGCTCAACTACTCCTAAAGAGAATGAATATGAATAAATCTACATCTGTAAACCCTCAAGACAAAGAGAACATCCTTAAAAGGGGCCAAAAAAAAAAAAAAAAACAAGCAAATGATACATAGGAATGATACCTACAATGGCATTTGACTTATCAGTAGCAATTCTAGATGCCAAAAAAAGGGAAAAATAACTTTAAAATTCTGAGAGAAATTACTCTCAACTTAGTATATCTGAGTATAAAATTATATCTTGCAAAAATGAAGATGAAATAAATACATATTGCAACAAGAATAACTTGTAGAATTTAAAAAGAACATGCTCCTACAAAAGGAACTTCTAAAAGTCTTTTTTCATAATTCAGAAAAGAGTTCTGAGTTGCAGGAAGAAATGGTGATAAAAGAAGAAAAGAAAGATATGCCCATGGATAAATCTAATTAAATAATAATCATTTAAAACAAACATTATGATTTTTAAAATGTATAAATTTAGTAGAAATAAAATACTGGGCAAAAATAGCATATATCAGTGCTAAGATCTAAGTATTATAAAAGGATTGTATTATTTTTGAAGACAATAAAGACATTGATTAACTAGAAGAGGGAAAAAATAGAAGACAAAATCAATCACCTAAGTTTAAAAATACACAAGTGGAGAGAAAAAAGAAAAAATTAAAAAAAAAGAGAATGATGGCAAAAACAAAACAAAAATAAATGGTGGAAATAGAGCTAATTATATCAATTTTCTCAATAAATGTAAATGGACTAAATATTCTGGATAAGGAAAAAGATTTTCAGGCTGCATTTAAAGAAAAAATGGAGACACAAAACATTCACACTCAGAAGATTGAAAAGTAAACAGATAAAGAGGATATGCTAGATAAACACTAATGAATCAAAAAGGAACTGGCATGACAATATCAACCTTAGAAAAATAAGATTTTATGTCAAAACACATCATTGGATATAAAATAAATCAACCCATATTGAGTTCTAATCTTCTATGGATTTAATATCATAGATTTACAATATGCAAATAACAATGGACATATCTAAAGGACAACCTGGTAAATCTAGTAACATAGCAGGAGACTTTAATATGCTTGTCTTATTAAATGATAAATCAGGCAAAAAAAAATAACAGAGAAACTGTTCTTTTCAGAAATATTTATGAAACAGAAACACAATAAGACCCCAAAATTTCAAAGAACTAATTTCATTCTGAACTACATATATAACATATATATAATTTCATATATGCATATGTGATAACTATATATTTAACTATTAGCTATATACAGTTATATAATCACATAATTTGTGGAAAGCCAAGAAAATTGTATCTAAAGAGAAATGTATATCATTTATATCAGAGAAAAGATAAATATTAAAGGTAGAATAAAAATGAATAAAAACAAAATTATACCAGAGAGGCCTTATAAAGCTATTATTTGATTGTTTTAAAAGACTTATGAAAATAGCACCACTCTAGTGAGATGGATCATAGGAGAAACATAGAGAACACAAAATAATTATAGAAATGAAAAAACAAAGAAAACTACAGATCAAGCAGGAATTTAAAGAAAATAAGTATTTTTTCATTTTTATGACAATATATTGGACATTTATGTGAAATAGACAAAATTCCAGAAAATCAGCAAATCTGACCAAACATGAAATATTAAATTTCAATAATTCTATAACCACTAATAAATGTCATCAATAGTTTAAAAATATTCCCACACAGAAAACACCAGGCAGAGATGATTTTATAGGTAAATTCTACCAAACAACGAAGAAAAAATAATCCTTAACCTTCACAAACACTTTTAGAAAACAAAAAGAAGGTACAATTCCTAAGTCATTTTAGGGGACTAGTGCAAAAGGTCTGTCAAAGCAAGAACAACATTGAAAAAAAAGTCACAGGTCAATCTTACTTTTCAATATGGAGTTAAAACTTAAACCCTGCAAAATAACACTTTGCTAAAAAGAGAGTTTACCAAATCAGTTTTATTTTGAGAATGAAAGTGACCACAGAATTACAAAACTTGTAAAGACCATTCACCACATTAAATTATGAAGAGTATGTTAAAGTCTTTCCCTCTGATCATTGTGTTCTATTTTTTTGTTGTTGTATTTTTAATTAGGATTCTCTCAATATTTGCTATCTACATAATTTTTAGAAGAGAGCACATAGGAAGAGAGAGAATGAGAATCTTACTCAGGCTTCACATCCAGCATGGAGACCACTGAGTGGCTCAGTCTCACAACCCTGAGGGCATGACCTGAGCAGAAATCAAAATTCCAATGCTTAACCGACTGAGCCACCCAGGTGTCCCTGTTTCTTAGAGATCTTAAAGTCAGATATTTGTGTGCATCCACATTTAAAACTGTCCCTTTGGATTAACCCCTTTATTACAAAATGTCTCTACTTTTTGTTGTTTCTTGTTTTAAAATCTATTCTGTCTGGTATTAGTATATCTGCATCAGCTTTCTTTGATTTGGTTCTGCCTTTTAAGTTTTAACAATTATGTGTTCCTACACTTAGTGGTGAGTCTTTTAAGCAGCATATAATTAGATTTTGTCTTTATATCTAGTGTGATAACCTTCATTCATTCATTCATTTATAGTCAATGTAGTTAATAACTTATTTGTGTTCATGTCCTCCAATTCACATAGATTACTACTTGGCCCACTTTTTCCATCTTTGTCTCTCTTTTCTTGCTTTATTTTTAATCGATCAAAAATGTTTCGTTATTCTTTCTTTCCATTATTAACTTATTTGTTAACTATAATTTTATTATTCTTCTAGTAGTTATTCTTAAAATTACAACATCATTCCTTGCTGTAGAGCCATCTGATACAAATTAGCTCTCCACATTCTCGCTGATGCTCAATATGCGGGATATTTTCACACCACAGACTCTCTCTGGCTTTTTGCAACTTTGTTGTCTTATTAAAATATCGTGTATTAAAAAAAATATTTAAAAGTTCTGTATTTTTACAATGTCACAAGACATTACCATTATTGTTTCATATAGTTAATATCACTCAATGTATATATTACAAACTATATGTTTATGCTTTATTTTTGCTTTTAATTCCTTTTTAATTTCTGTGATTCTCTGAGGGATAATTTTTATTTTATTTTTTTGACAAAAGAAATCTCTTTAGTATCCTTTTAATGCAGATTTGCTGAAGATGAAATTATATTGGTTTTTGCTTGTCTGAAATGACCTGTACTTTCATTTTTGAAGGATATGTTAGTAGTTATAAAATTCTAGGTTGGAAATTATTTTATCTCAGCACATGGAAGATCCCATTGTCTTGTCTTTTGGCCTCAGTCATTCTGTCAGGAAGATAATTGTTAGTCTTGTATTTTTCACGTTTCAAGGTAATGTGCTTTTCCTCACCTCTGATCACCTTAAAGTTTTTTTCTTATTATTTGGCCTGTTGCAGTCTTAGTACGACGTGCCTACATGTAATCTTCTTTGTTTTGGTCCCTCTTGGTATTTGAAGAGCTCCTTGAACCTGTCTTTCATCAGTTTTGTAAACTTCCTGGCCTTCCATATCATATTGTCACCCCGCTAGTCCTCTGATTGCAGGATTTTGAGTGCATACGTTTTAGATCTTTTGGCTGTGGCTCAAATGGCATCGCACACATGTGTCTGCTGCTCTTTCCTGTATTTTCCATTCTTTTCAGTACTTGTATTTGGTTTAGATATTACATACTGGCCTTTCTTCAAATAAATTAGTCTTGGCTTTTGCTGTTTCTAATATGCAGCTATACCCATGTAATAAGTACTAACCTTAAGGTATTTTGCATTTTGTAATTTCCACCAGATTATTCTCTTTGTATACATTCCAATTCTTTGGTGATACTCTCTTTTATTTTATTTTTTTTTTTTTTTTTTTTTTTTTTTTTTTTTTTTTTTTTTTTTTTTTTTTTTTTTTATTTTTTTTTTTATTGGTGTTCAATTTACTAACATACAGAATAACACCCAGTGCCCGTCACCCATTCACTCCCACCCCCCGCCCTCCTCCCCTTCTACCACCCCTAGTTCGTTTCCCAGAGTTAGCAGTCTTTATGTTCTGTCACCCTTTCTGATATTTCCCACACATTTCTTCTCCCTTCCCTTATTTTCCCTTTCACTATTATTTATATTCCCCAAATGAATGAGAACATATAATGTTTGTCCTTCTCCGACTGACTTACTTCACTCAGCATAATACCCTCCAGTTCCATCCACGTTGAAGCAAATGGTGGGTATTTGTCATTTCTAATAGCTGAGTAATATTCCATTGTATACATAAACCACATCTTCTTTATCCATTCATCTTTCGTTGGACACCGAGGCTCCTTCCACAGTTTGGCTATCGTGGCCATTGCTGCTAGAAACATCGGGGTGCAGGTGTCCCAGCGTTTCATTGCATTTGTATCTTTGGGGTAAATCCCCAACAGTGCAATTACTGGGTCGTAGGGCAGGTATATTTTTAACTGTTTGAGGAACCTCCACACAGTTTTCCACAGTGGCTGCACCAGTTCACATTCCCACCAACAGTGTAAGAGGGTTCCCTTTTCTCCACATCCTCTCCAACATTTGTGGTTTCCTGCCTTGTTAATTTTTCCCATTCTCACTGGTGTGAGGTGGTATCTCATTGTGGTCTTGATTTGTATTTCCCTGATGGCAAGTGATGCAGAGCATTTTCTCATGTGCATGTTGGCCATGTCTATGTCTTCCTCTGTGAGATTTCTGTTCATGTCTTTTGCCCATTTCATGATTGGATTGTTTGTTTCTTTGGTGTTGAGTTTAATAAGTTCTTTATAGATCTTGGAAACTAGCCCTTTATCTGATATGTCATTTGCAAATATCTTCTCCCATTCTGTAGGTTGTCTTTGAGTTTTGTTGACTGTATCCTTTGCTGTGCAAAAGCTTCTTATCTTGATGAAGTCCCAATAGTTCATTTTTGCTTTTGTTTCTTTTGCCTTCGTGGATGTATCTTGCAAGAAGTTACTATGGCCGAGTTCAAAAAGGGTGTTGCCTGTGTTCTTCTCTAGGATTTTGATGGAATCTTGTCTCACATTTAGATCTTTCATCCATTTTGAGTTTATCTTTGTGTATGGTGAAAGAGAGTGGTCTAGTTTCATTCTTCTGCATGTGGATGTCCAATTTTCCCAGCACCATTTATTGAAGAGACTGTCTTTCTTCCAATGGATAGTCTTTCCTCCTTTATCGAATATTAGTTGCCCATAAAGTTCAGGGTCCACTTCTGGATTCTCTATTCTGTTCCACTGATCTATGCGTCTGTTTTTGTGCCAGTACCACACTGTCTTGATGACCACAGCTTTGTAGTACAACCTGAAATCTGGCATTGTGATGCCCCCAGATATGGTTTTCTTTTTTAAAATTCCCCTGGCTATTCGGGGTCTTTTCTGATTCCACACAAATCTTAAAATAATTTGTTCTAACTCTCTGAAGAAAGTCATCAAAAACCTCCCAAGACACAAGAGTCCAGGGCCAGATGGCTTCCCAGGAGAATTTTATCAAACGTTTAAAGAAGAAATCATACCTATTCTCCTAAAGCTGTTTGGAAAGATAGAAAGAGATGGAGTACTTCCAAATTCGTTCTATGAAGCCAGCATCACCTTAATTCCAAAGCCAGACAAAGACCCCGCCAAAAAGGAGAATTACAGACCAATATCCCTGATGAACATGGATGCAAAAATTCTCAACAAGATACTGGCCAATAGGATCCAACAGTACATTAAGAAAATTATTCACCATGACCAAGTAGGATTTATCCCTGGGACACAAGGCTGGTTCAACACCCGTAAAACAATCAATGTGATTCATCATATCAGCAAGAGAAAAACCAAGAACCATATGATCCTCTCATTGGATGCAGAGAAAGCATTTGACAAAATACAGCATCCATTCCTGATCAAAACTCTTCAGAGTGTAGGGATAGAGGGAACATTCCTCGACATCTTAAAAGCCATCTATGAAAAGCCCACAGCAAATATCATTCTCAATGGGGAAGCACTGGGAGCCTTTCCCCTAAGATCAGGAACAAGACAGGGATGTCCACTCTCACCACTGCTATTCAACATAGTACTGGAAGTCCTAGCCTCAGCAATCAGACAACAAAAAGACATTAAAGGCATTCAAATTGGCAAAGAAGAAGTCAAACTCTCCCTCTTCGCCGATGACATGATACTCTACATAGAAAACCCAAAAGTCTCCACCCCAAGATTGCTAGAACTCATACAGCAATTCGGTAGCGTGGCAGGATACAAAATCAATGCCCAGAAGTCAGTGGCATTTCTATACACTAACAATGAGACTGAAGAAAGAGAAATTAAGGAGTCAATCCCATTTACAATTGCACCCAAAAGCATAAGATACCTAGGAATAAACCTCACCAAAGATGTAAAGGATCTATACCCTCAAAACTATAGAACACTTCTGAAAGAAATTGAGGAAGACACAAAGAGATGGAAAAAAGATACTCTCTTTTAATCCATGTTCTCCAAATTTTCTGGGATTTTTTTGATTGTATTAATCTTATTAGGGTAAATGATATGAAATTGTTAGTTTTCAACCAGTTTTCATCAACAAAAATGTCAATATCATACAGTTCAACCTGCTACTTTAATTACATTACCTGAATAGTCTGTGAGACTCTTTTTGCAATCTGTTTATTGGCGTTTGGTCACATGATCCTAAATTTTGGTGTGTAGTGTTGCTGTTGTTAACAATGTTCAACTGCATTGAATACTGCACACAAATCTTAATGTGCAACAATGCATTATTGTATATATATAAACCTATATAATTTCTAATTATATCAAGATATGGAGCATTTTTAGCCATCCAGTGAGTTTACTCATTCTCCTCTCCAGTCATTATCTCCCCAAGTATAGTTGGGGGGTTATGCCTGTTTTGTACAGTGTATACTCTTTTGTGCTGATTTTTTTTCACTTAACTTCATGTCTATAAGTTCATGAAAGTTGCTATGCCTGTCATAACCTTTTCTTTTTCACTGCTGAGTAGTATTCTACTGCGTAAATATACCAAATTCATTTATCCATTCTACTGTTTATGGGTACTCCCTCTTGATGTTTTTTCATTTGGGTGTTTTTATGAAGTGTGCTGTTATAAATATTTGTGGTACATGTCTTTTGGTGGACATACCCACTCACTTTGGAACAAGAGTATATAACTGAGAAGTGCAGATACTGGGCTATATAATATATGTATATTTTCTTTTAGTAGGAATTGCTAAATAGTTCTTTAAAGTGATTATACCAATGTATAGTCTAACTAACAATTTAAGAGAATTTCAACTATCCTATATTCTCCCTGGAATCTCATGATGTGAATTTTTAAATTTTAGCTTTTTTTGTGAGTCTTGTAACAATGTTTTGATGAGATTTAATTTGTATTTTTCTAATGATTAATGACGAATACTTTTAACTATGTTTAGGTTATTTTAAAATCTTCTTTTAAAAATATTTATTCAAATATCTTTCTTAATTTTCTTTTGGGTTATCAGAATTATTATTGATTTATAGTTCTTTTTATACTCTGAGCTTGAGTTCACTGTTGAATATTTGTATTGGAAATGTCTTTTTCAAATCTGTGGCTTGCTTTTTTATTGTATTAATGGTGTCTTTTAATGAACATGGATTCTTAATTTTAATGAAGTCTAACATATTCATCTTTTCTTTTACAGGTAGTACATTTTTTGTCTTTTTAAAAAGTTTTTTTTAATTTATTTGACAGATAAAGAGAGAGAGGGCACAAGCAGGAAGAGCAGGAGAGGGAGAAGGAGGCTCCCCTCTATCAGGGAGCTCATTGCAGGGCTCAAACCCAGGACCTGGGATCATGACCTGAGTTGAAGACAGTGCTTAACCAACTGAGAACTCAGGCACCCCAGATTTTTAGTCTTATAAAAGAAATATTTGCCTAAAGATAATTAAGGTCTTCATTTCTTCTTCTAGAAACTTTCTTTGTTTTAATAATCATATTTAATTCAAAGATTCATATAGAATTAATTTTTGTGTATTATATGAGATAGGAGTTGTATTTATCAGGATTTTCCTTAGAAACAGAACCAGTAGGATATCTACCTATTATCTATCTATCCATCTATCTATCTATCATCTATCTATCCATATAATGAGAAGTTTTATCACATTATTATGGAGGCTGAGAAGTCCCTAGATCTGCGGTTGACAACCTGGAGATGCAGGGAAGCTGATGGGGTAAGTTTCAGTTTGACTGCCAGCAGGCTCAGGACCCAGGAAGAGCCAGTGTTTCAGTAAGTTCAAAGGCAGGAAAAGATGGATGTCTCAGTTCATGGTAGTTAGTCAAGGGGAGTGCTATATTATTTGTGGGAACGCCAATATTTTTATTCTATTCAGACCTTCAACAGATTGGATCAGGACCACAGTGGGGATGGCGATCTGCTTTTCTCAGTCTTCTGATTCAAATGTTTTTTTTTTTAATTTTTTAAATTTTTTTTGATTCAAATGTTAATCATAACCCAAAACACTATCATAGACACAGAATGTCTGACCAAATATTTGGGTGTTCCATGTTCTAGGGAAGATGACACGTGAAGTTAACCATTACAGGAGTCAAGGTTCATTTTTACCTGTTATCTATCTATCTATCTATCTATCTATCTATCTATCTATCTATCTATTATCTATCTATCTACCTATCATATCTATCTATCTATCTATCATCTATCTATTATTGAGTATCATCTTCACTTGGCCTATCACCATTTTTTAAAATGATCATCTTACTTCCACTAAATTGTGTGAATTCTTTGTCATTAATCACATGCCTAGAAAAGGGTGGTTAGTAACACAATTGACAAAGCTGATCATAAGTATAGTGCACTCTCTCTCTATATATATATATATTCATAACTATTTAAAATATTTTATATTTTTACCTAGGTAGTAAATACTTATAGTTAAAAAATAAAGTAGCATTAAAGGGCTGGTCTTCAGTCCTTTACTTCTCCTCTTCCTGCTTTCTATAAGCCACAACTTTTCATGTTTTTACCCATTTCTAACTAATGCTTACATTGATATTTCTAAATTTATGAGTGTTACATATTATATGCTGATTTTGTTTTAATTAATTAATTAATTAATTAATTTGCTTTCCCACATCCAGTTCCCATTTTTTTTCTCCTCCATCTAATCAATATATCTACATCACAACTTGTGGTTAAATCACTAATTAATGTTTATAGTAATATGACCATATTGTTTCCTGACTCATCAAGCAGCATACAATAATTGTTTTGTCCAAGATTTTGGTTGGACAATTGTTTTATTTTCTCATTACTTAGTGTTCTATTCATGGAGAGAAGGTACATTTTTCTCTAAATGCTCTGAAAGACCTGTTAAATATCTGTCAGTGTTTTTTCAAGTCTTCAGACATATTTCTGAGCACTTATATGTTTTTTCACCCCCCCAGAGACTTCCCTCCTGAAATCCACCTGGCTTACAATGTTATAGTGGAGAAGAAGAATTTTAATCTCATTTCCTATTGCTGTGTATAGTACTATTCCTTTCTTCCCACCCAAGCTCTTAGGATCTGCTCTTTATCCCTGGTCTACAGAAATTTGTAATAATGTGGTTGGTATAGGTCTTTTGTCAGTGTTGTTCATTCTGCTGGATGCTTCATGAACCCAATCTATCTGGCAATTTCCCTTTTTATTTTTTTGTTGTTGATATTCTTTCCAGAACTTTCTCATACTGGTCAGATATGGGAACCCCTGGATAGACTCAATATATTTTTCATATTCACTCTTCTATTATTCAACTCTATCTCATTTCCCCTACTATTTGTTTTATTTTCTTCCATCTATTGTCCATTCCCCTAAGTTCTTTTCAGTTTGCTTATTTGCTTTTATTTTTGTATCCTTCCTTGTCTGAGTCTATGTCTTTTATGTTGAGTCTTCTCTCAAGTACTGTAATTTTTGGCTTTCCATTCATGTTTAAGAGTAAGATTCTAAACTCATCGGAACCTCCATGTGTCCCAATTGCATTACCACTGTGCACCTCCACTGTGGTGCAGTCAAGCTGCCAGCTTTTCTTGTAAAGCCCTCTAATGGCAGACCTTATAAGGATCCTATTTATGCCCATTTGGCTTTCCCAGAAAAAAATCCTTTAATATCCTATCTAATGGTTTGGGTTATACAAGTTGCTGGCATCCTGGGAATAGGGCAAAGGAAGAGATGTGGGGTGTGACCATTCTGGATTTGAATTTATTTGTTCCTTTTGTTTTCAATTTAGCACCTTCTCTCTCAACTCTGTCTGGTTTCTCCACATCTGGAGGCTCTCAATTCTAAACATAATAAAACTCCTATTTCCTGTAGAGATGGAAATGGGATATATCCTTGGCTACACATGGAAGACAGAGAGATTGGAAAAGGCATGGGGGGTGGCATCTGACTGCTCCGTACAGATGTGCAACCTTGGTGACTGGGCCCGCCAGATCCCAAGTCTTCCAGAGCCCTGTGGGGAAAATTACTTTGTTTTTCACTGCCATCCCCTTTGTTGGCACAAAGGTTTCATTTTCCTGGGCTCTTCTGACTCATTTACCCCTGCTCAGCTTGTTCTCTTAAAAGTATTTCATGTATATCCATGAGCACTATTGGTTCTTCTTCTAGTTTTTACATGTGGAGGGGTCATTATTATTTCAGTTATTTTGCTGTTGTGCCAAGAAACTTTTGAGAGAGTAAAGGAATAAATGTGGGAGAAATGGAGAAATTTAATCTAAAACTCTCTCTTTGCATCCAAACAAAATTATGTCCCAAATTAAGCAGAGGATGCTTATTTTGAAATAAATCTTATACTTTCATAAAGACTAACACAAATAAAATCAACAAATTATAAAATGTGAAAAGACAGGTCCATGTTCTATGACTAAAAACAGTGAAATGTATAACCAAATAGTAGAAACCCTAACACCTTGTCAATAACAGCACCTATGACTAACCCGTCCACTACTACTACTACTATTAATTTTATTATTGCTACTAGAAATAATTCCTGGAATAGAGAAGTCCAAACAAATTACACTGACTTTAAAAACGAGTGTTCGTTTAAATTAAACGAACTGTGAGAACAGTTCACATTAAAACACTGTGAGAACTCACATGAATATAAGTAGCCCTTTTTTTTGAATATGTGTAGTCTTAAATGCACATAGTAGAAAATGAAAAGTAAAAGCAGAAAACCTAAGAACACAAAAAGGTAGATAATTGATGAAAAGTAAACCGAAATTCTGTGACAGTATTTAATAAAGATAATGGAAACATTTACTAAAACAAAAATTTAAACAAATCAATGCAACTCCAAAAACTTGCTTAATGAGATTAAATAATAGATCAAGAAAAAAAGACGCAAAAATAAGCAGAAGAAAAATGGAACTTAGATACTGAGAACATTATGAAAAGTTACAAGTAAATCATATGGCGCTTAAAGCCAATAAATGTAAACATTAAATCAAAATTTTAAAGGTAACGTAAGTGGTGAAAATCAACTCAAGATGAAATGAACTACCTAAATATGCTAATAACCATAGAATAAAATAAGAGAAAGTTGTGTATTAATCCCTAAAATTCTATGAGTCTCAGCTGGCTTTACAGGTAAATTCTACCAAACTCTATTGGGTAAAAATGATACCATAGTCTATGAACTGGTCCAGAACATAAAAATAAAAATTTAAAGTTGCTCATCCGTTTCTGTGATCTTAGCTTTACCTCATACCTAAACCAGAGCTTTAACACAATCAACAAATTAATGAAAAGAAAAGAAAAAAAATGATCAGCTAATCTCACTTACAAACATAACCGCCAATATCCTCAACAGCCTTATTCTAGTGATAATATAAAAACATAGTGTGCTTTGACCAACCACGGTTCACTTAGGAGGGTAAGACTGATGCAATTTTAGAAATCTATCTTGTAATTAACTTGACTTAAATGATTGGGCAGCAACAACAACAAAACCTATCATTTCAAGAGATGATAGATTTAATGCCCATTCTATAAGAAGTACCGGCAAGCTAGGTGTAATAGGGAATATCTTTGTTACGGTAGCAGTAAGGAGCTACTGCAAATATTTTTTGTAATAGTAAAATATCATGAGTATTCCCATTTAAGTGGAGACAAGAATGTTCACACTCACTGCTATTCTTCATAGTGTTCTGAAGGTTCTAGCCAGACAATGAAAAATTAGAAATACACAACTGAAAAGGAAAAGACAAAATGGCCTCTAAATAATAGACTTCATACAGGAGTTCCATATAAGATCAAAGAAAAAAGATCACCGTACCAATCGCATTCCTCACCTCCAACCATCGTCAAATAGAAAAGGTCATGAACAACAGATGCACTTCTCAAAAGGATCCAAAGGCTAATTCCCCAAATTCCTAAAAAAACTACCTCCTTCTTTTCAAAAAGTTTTCTTGACAGGTCTTGAGTGTCAGGCTAATTTGTTGAAATATTTATTTGTGAGTGTGTATGTGTCTCTGTGTGCATTTAGTTGCATATATTTCTCCTCTATTCATCCCTCTGCCATTCCATGAAAGTGAACTTTTTTCGACACTACCTCCAGGGAGATAGATGGTCCAGGTCAAAAGCGAAGCTGTCTGCAACACGTCCCCTTCTTCCCCACTTTCTCAGGAGCTGGCTCTTGAGATCTTGCTAAGCATTAGTGGTGGGCGCTGGTAAAGAGATGGAAGGAAGAAGATGTGCCTTCTGCCTTTACAAAGGAGAGGTCAGACCATAAAAATAAATATGAAAAGCTACTTGATGGCAAAAGTCCTTGACAGCATCACCTGGGAGGGTATGAAGCCTTGGGAGGATGGCTCATGCATCACCTACACAGGTTGGGTCCTGAGTTACTAGGTTCTCAGCTTCATCAGAAGCTTGGGCACAAGAGTCTCCCGACTTCTTGAGCTGTTAACCCAACACGGTTGGGGTGACTTTGATGACCCTAATCATCAGAGGCCCTTCATTTGTTTCCTTTGGACAAAAAGGAGGAGGACCAGCTGCCCTGAATCTGAAGCCAGCCAGCCACAGGTTCAGATCTGTATGCCGAGGGTAGCAGGACACGAGGAGGAGCCCATGCCCTTGTAGGTGGCTTAAAGTCCCCCCAACACCAGCTCTGGACCAACAATCAAACAAAAGGAAGTTGCAGCTGGTGTTGACCCAGCTATGGGTCACCCCCAGTTCAGATGCTAAGCACAAACTGTGCATTTGCTATGAAGGCCCAGCTTCTGGTGTTAGCTCTGTTATTTTTTCCCTGTGCCTCGTAATTTAATCCAATCCTACCTGAGTCCCTCTGTGAGGGTCAGTGTCCTATCTGTAAACTGCAGACAAGCCTTGTAACCTCCCCACGAAGATTGAAAAGCTAAGGCATTCAATGTGTCTGGCACAGATTTCAGTGTGTGGTTAAGTGCCTCATCTATGTTAGGTATTATTATCATTGCCATCATGAATAACATTGAATCAAAATATATAGCAAGAAGCTATTAGACAAAATAAAGATAAATGTAGAGAAACACAATGTTAGTGGTAGATTATAGCTCTGTTTTTCTGATTTGGTAACATATTTTATTCTTTGCTCACTTCATATATCAAAGTCAGAGAAGTCTCTTGATAAAGTTTATTTAATAGTATTATATCACACTCTGCATAGATACCACTTTATTTTCTAGTGCTCGTGGAACATTTACAGTAATGATTGCATGTTAGGTCTCCAAAATATCTGAATAAATTCTTTTTTAAAAAAACTTGTTATTTAAATTCAATTAAGTGAACGTGTAGTGTATTATTAGTTTCCAGGGTAGAATTTAGGGGTTTAGCAGTTGCATATAACACCCAGTGCTTATTGGATCACATGTCCCTCCTTAATGACCATCCCCCAGGTACCTCATTCTCCCATCCACCTCCCCTCCAGCAACCCTCACTTGAATTAAGAGTCCTTTATGGTTTGCCTCACTCTCTGTTTTATCTTATTTTATTTTTCCTTCCCTTCCTCTATGCTCAACTACTATGTTTCCTAAATTCCACATGTGAGTGAAGTCACATGGTATTTGTCTTTCTCTCACTGACTTATTTTGCTCAGTATAATACCCTCTAGTTCCATCCAAGTTGTTGCAAATGGAAAGACTCCATTCTTTTTAACCGCTGAGTAATATTCCATGCATATTTATACCACATCTTCTTTATCCATTCGGCTGTTGATGGACATCTGGGCTCTTTCCATATTTTGGCTGTTGTACACACTGAATGAGTTCTTAAAGAAGCTGTCACAATCATATTCTCTGATTGTAACACAAATGGACTGTATGTAAATAATATGATTTTAAATGAGGAGCTACAGCTGACACTTGAATAGCACGCATTTAAAGTGTGCAGGTCCACATAAACACAGGTTTTTAATAAATATAGCACAGTACTGTAAATGCAATTTCTCTTCCTTATGATTTTCTTAATAACATTTTCTTTTCTCTATATTAACACACAAAATATGTTTTCATCGACTCTATTATTTGTAAGGCTCCTAGTCAACATCAAGCTATTAGTAGTTACATTTTTGGGGAGCCACAAGCTATATGTGGAAATACAACACTGTGTGTTAATTATACTTGAATAAAAAATAAATAATCACATAAATACTTTAAAAAGGACATCCAGATTTTCGACCACACAGGGGGCGCATGTCCCTAACCCCCATGTTGTTCAAGGGTCAACTGTACTTGAAATTTATAAATTACATTGGTATGTAACTCAGTAAAGACAAACCACAACTACAAATCTAGACTATTTGAAAAATACTGAGCTAACAACATCGGAAAACTTATGGGTTGCAGCCAAAGCTGTACTTATTATTGCAGTAATAATCTTAGATGCTTTTCTTATTAAGCAAGACAAAAATAAAAACAAATAGACCGACTGTTAAACTTGACAAGTCAGCAAAAACACTAGAAGGCATAAGAAAAGTAGGAGGGAAGAATTAGCAGAAATAACCAGCATAAATATGCAGTCAGCAGAATTGCTAAATAAATGAGATTGGGTTCTCTGAACTGACGAATAAAATATTCAAAACCAAGAAATCTAATCAAGGAAAAATGAGACCAAAATAGGGTTGAGAATAAAGACATAATCACAAATAGGAAGGGGATTTATAGATGTTTAAAAGATTTCTATGAACGACTCTGCTAAATATGGAAACTGCATACAATTCATAATGTTCAGGGAAAACACATTTAAACTGGCTTAAGAAAATCTAGAAAATACAAGTAAGCCAGAGACTCTTAACAAAATAGAAAAGTGTTGTCAAAGAACTAGCTTTATAAAGATGTTGGGACCAGAAGTTTTGATAGGCAAGTTTTATTAATCCTTTAAGAGACAGATAATTTTACTGTAATTTAACTCTTCCAGAGATTGGAGAAAGAAAGTCTCTCTCTCTCTCTCTCTCTCTCTCTCTCACACACACACACACAAATAAAGAGAGTACATTCCAGAAAAGAGGAAATAAGATTTTTAAAATATAGATTTGCTTGTAATATGGCTACCTACCTGGAAAAGCCTACAGAATCAACTAAAAAGCTATTGAAATTAATGGGAACTGAGTAAAGTGGCACATTATGTAATAAAATATAAATATAATCGCTTTCTATTTTATCAGAAATAACCAGTTGATAAATGTTATAGAAAACAATCCCCATTTATTACAACATGCCCAAACATAAAATATCCAGAAATAAATTTAATGAGAAGTGTGCAGGAGCTATAGGGTGGGGAAAAATAATCCTATAAAACTTTACAGAGGGGCTATCAAAGCAAAGCTGCATAGGCCAACACCCCTGGGAGGGGTGAAGAGACCTACTCCATAGGGGAGAGAAGCTGACACCAGGGCAGCGGGTGGTCACGTGGAGATCAAAGCATAGGAAATATGTCTTTTTTAAATCTCTGAGTCATTTTATGAAGACACTAATGAGAAATTCTTCTCTGCACCCACAGAAGCATGAAGAGATGTGAACGAGGTGTGGCTGAGGCAGTGCCCCCCATGCAAGGACCATGTCTGGCCTCTGGCAGAGACTGATTGATGGGGTGGAAATAAGATCACCTCCAGAAGGTACCAGCAGGCAGGGCAAGTGGGGGTCCTTACTCTCTGGGGTTACAGACCCCAAGAGCAAAGCCAGTTCTCTTGGTAACGGGGGTGTAGACTCCCACTCGCTTCAAGCTGGTCTTGTTGTGGTGGGAGATCCTGTTTGCATGGACCCCTTCCCACATGAGGGCTTACCCTGACCTGCCAGGGGTCAGAGTCCCCTTCCCAGGTCAAGAGAGTGCATGTGGCCATGGGGACATGGCTTTGTGCATGGGGATGATTCCTGCACGTCTCTCCCGCTGCCACCAGCCTGTCCCCCCAGGCTCACAGTTAAAGAGGGAGCAGGGTGGCTTTTCCATTTGTCCAGGATTTCAAAAGACAGTCCAGCTGACTCAGGTCCGACTGTCCACACTGATTGATTCACTGGGTCATTTCTAAACCCTCACCACACTTTTCTATAGAACTGTAGGGTATTTTTGTGGTCATACCAAGATGGGCTCAAGGAGCTCCCACCTTCATCTTTACCAGCCTCCCTCCTGACCCAGCTATGGGTCACCCCCAGTTCAGATGCTAAGCACAAACTGTGCATTTGCTATGAAGGCCCAGCTTCCGGAGAAATGCCATATCCCCATTTCCAGCCAGATTCCTGGCCTAAGTGCCTCCATTGGAGAAATTCTGGACCCTCCCATGCTCACTTCATGCGCTGCTCACACCCAGCCCTCTCTGCTCTCTGGTGCATCCTGCTTATCACAATTGGTGGAACTGTGCTTCGTGCTCTCCAAATGCGACGCGCCACCTATCCATCACGGCCTCAGCCCAGCCCACTCCTGAAGCTGGGAGGCAGAAAAGGCGAACACTAGGAGTCTTTTCTACTTCTTGTCAATTAACCCGGGAAGCTAGTTATTTAATTTCATACACTAGCTCAAACTCACAGCCAGGGTCTGAAGGGCCTGAGGGGTTTCTGGGAACCTTCCTAATTTTGTGCAACCCCCCCCCCCCCCCGGCTTTCATCTGCACCAACGTGGGCAGTCAAGATGAATGAGTGAATAGAAATATGACACAGGAAAGCCCTGAGTAGACTCAGTGGTCGGGAGACATTAATCTTGAGTTGCGCAATACACTTTGTCCAAGGAGCAAACATCGCCCTTTCTGACCACCACACTTCGTTTGTCTGGTTAATCTCCCATAACCTGGGCCTTGTGATTAACCCTGTAAGTAAGTTCTGCTCCAGGGGGCCCTTGGCCCTCTGAGTTTTCAGGACAGCACAGAGCACTGAAATCCCTTTGCTGATCCGTTCATAAACGTCAGCCTTCCTGCAACCCGTACAACCCTTCACACCATCTGGGGTCACCTCTCCCCTCTGTGACTTTGACCTTGAACAGCTCAGTCCTATAAATGCCATAACTGAGGTCAATGCCCTGGATAAAAGGCAAGGTCTAGCCAGCATTCCCTGAGCACCTACTGTGTGCCTGACCCTAAGCAATGCACTATTGGGATTGTATGTAGATGAGTAAAACATGGCCTCTGGCTTCCTGAAGTTAATGCTCAGTGAAGGGAAACCTTAGCTCTCACCTGGCAGAGTGTGTCCTACGCTTGAGGAACATGCTGAGGTTGTACAGTAAATGTGTGCCTGCCGCTCCTGGAGGGGAGCTGCTGAGCCGCCTGGGGCAGGGGGTACGTGAGCCATCATCAAGTGGGAGGAGCAAGCATGAGCAGAAGAGCATGAGGGCCATGGCAAGACTGACGGGACTCAAGCTTAGACATGGGAGGGAAAGAGAAGGCAGACGGGTTGTCTCAGGCTGTTACACAGGCCTTTCCTATCTCAGGACAGGATAAAGCATGCAGTAGGTGCCACGTATACCATCTCGTGAAAATTGGAAATGAAATGTTTGCTAATTGGTTGTTTGATTCTTGAAGCCCTCCACCCCCCCCTCCCCGAGGCTACAAACAGGGTTAAGGGTTAAGAGAGATGGGGATGGTTAAAGAAGAAGTGCTATGTGTACAAGGAATATTGTTCAGCCATAAAAACGAATGGGATCCAGGGCGCCTGGGTGGCCCAGTTGGTTAAGCATCTGACTCTTGGTTTCAGCGCAAATCATGATCTCAGGGATCATGGGATCCCTGTGGGATCAAGCCTCACACCAGGCTCCTTGGCCCAGTTGGTTAAGCATCTGACTCTTGGTTTCAGCGCAAATCATGATCTCAGGGATCATGGGATCCCTGTGGGATCAAGCCTCACACCAGGCTCCTTCTCAGAGGGGGTCTGCTTGAGATTTTCCCCCTCTCTCTGCCCCTCCTCCCACTCCTTCTCTCTCTCTCTTTCTCTCAAATCAATGAATGAATCTTAAAAAAAAAAAAAGGAATGAAATCCTGCCATTTGCAACAACATGGATGAAGCTGAGAGTATAATGCTAAGCAAAATAAATCAGAGAAAGACAAATACCATGTACTTTCACTCAGGTGTGGACTTTAAGAAACAAAACAATCAAAGAAAAAAATAAGAGACAAACGAAGAAACAGACTCATTACTATAGAGAACGAACTGATGGTTGGCAGAGGGGAGGCGGGTAGGGGGACGGTGGAAATAGGAAACAAGTGATGGAGATTTAAGAGTATGTGGTCATGATGAGTGCTGAGAATCTTCTCAATTCTGAGAAGAATTGTCGACCCGTCATATTGTACACCTAAAATGTATAAGCCACTGTACGTTAGCTACGCTGGAATTATAATGAGAAGGGAGACACAGAGAGAGGGGGAGGGAAAATAAAGAGAGAGAGGAGGGAGTCCATAAGGTGGATTTGTTTGGAAAAGCTTGATGATAACTGCAACGTCCCTCCCTCCAGCCTCACCTGGAATAAGAGTGAGATCCTGCAGCAAGGTCATCTGGGGGTCTTGGTGTGTGTCCCCCCAACCAGGACACAGGGGTTGACGTCTGCCTCCACCTGGGAATCCCAGAGGGTAGGAGATGTGGCTTCCTGCCTTGATGGCTGCCTTGGGATCACTCTACCACCACCCCCAGCGAGACTGCAGGGGTGCCTCCCACGGACCATGCAGCGGGAACATCTGCCCGCGAGGTGTAGTACCTCTTCCTTGGGGAGGAAGCACCAGACACTCAGGGGCTGACACAGAGTGTGGACAAGCAGACACCACCTGCTTCACGGAAAGTTCTTCAGAGCAGCATCCACAAAACCCGCCAGTGTCCCCTTGAGCTCTCTGCCAGCCACGCAAGCGCTTCCCTGGACCCTCCGCTCTCCACCCCGCTCTGTCCTCCAAGTGCCCAGGACCAAGACAGGAGGGCTTACAAGTGAGAAGGGAGGCGGGAGAAGGCAAGGGTCCCCCGACAGCCCACCTGAGGAAGGTCGGGGGACACTTGGGAGCTGGCAAATGTGAGAAGTCAGATTTGTATAAAAATATTCAAAACCAATTATACACGGGACTGTCTTCTGGAGTGACCTTATTGAAACTGTTTTGTGAGTTCAGGCTATTTTTTTTTAATTTTTAAAATTTATTATTTATTTATTTATTTTCATTTTTATAGCTTCTTCATTTCCCACATTTTTTTTCACATTTTAAAAATTTAAATTCAATTTGCAACATATAACACCCAGTGCTCATCCCATGGTGTGCCCTCCTCAGTGCCCGTCACGCAGTCACCCCAACCCTCCGCCCACCTCCCCTTCCGCAACCCTTTATTTGTTTCCCAGAGTTAGGAGTTGCTCATGGTTTGTCTCCCTCTCTAATTTTTCCCACTCAGTTTCTCTCCTTTCCCTTACTAATCCTTTTCACTATTTTTTATATTCCACGTAGGAGTGAGACCATATGATGGTGGTCCTTCTCCGACTGACTTACTTCACTCAGCATCATACCCTCCAGGTCCATCCACGTCGAAGCACATGGTGGGTATCCATCCTTTCTGACGGCTGAGGAATATTCCAGTGCATCCATAGACCACAGCTTCTTTATCCATCCGTCTGTCAAAGGACACCGAGGCTCCTTCCACAGATTGGCTGTTGTGGACACTGCTGCTGTGAACATTGGGGTGCAGGTGCCCTGGCATTTCACTGCATCTGTGTCTTTGGGGTAAATCCCCAGCAGTGCAGTTGCAGGGCCGTAGGGTAGCTCTATGTTTAACCTCTTGAGGACCCCACACACTGTTCTCCAGAGTGGCTGCACCAGTTCCCATTCCCGCCAACAGTGCAAGAGGGTAAGTTAAGGCTACTCTACATGCAAGATGGACTTCCTATATCTTCGTGGGGGGGAGGAGCAGGGGAAAGAACAGCCCAGCTCACAGGCTTCCAGGGACAGAAGCAAGATGACAGTTAAGCTTTCTGCCGCCCCTTCTACTTGTTCCAGGTACTGAGGATAGCACCTAGTGAGACCTTGAGTGTGGGGGTGGGGGGTCTGCAATGCCAGGGAGAGCTGAGCACACTTTTGGGGGGGCGTCTAAATTCACTGTTTGCAAAACCATCGGAGCACTCCCATGCGCCAAAGACACACTTCACCCTATTTGTGTAAAACAGGAAAAATAAACTTCCAAATCTCCTTCTGCGTTCTTGTAAAAGTGGTAGAGACTTAGGGAAGCAGAGAAGTCATTTTTCCATGTTGTTACACAGTTTTCTAGATTCTAATGACTGCATTATAGTCTACTTAACCAATCCCTGTTGGATGGACATGAGGTTGCTTCCAATTTTTCACCATTACAGATGATGCTGTGATGAATATCCGTGCGCATAAATCTTTGCGGTTACCTCCGATTGCGTCCTCCAGGGAAAGCCGCAGAAGTGGGATCACTGGCGGGATGAAGAAAGCTAAGGCTTTTGATACAAAACGCCAATTTCCCCCAAATCCTGTACCAGTCTATAACCCCAGGTATAATTCACCTTTACTCCTGCTGCGGATCTAAGATATTTTAAAATCTTTTCTAATATGAGAAAAGATAAATGGTATGTCAAAGTCTTAATTTGTATTCCTTTGAAATCCAGCGAGAACAAATAACTTTTTATGCTGACCACATGTTTTCTCTCTTCTACGACTTTTCATATGTTACTTGTGGTTTTTAGATTTTTTAGGATCTTTTTTCTATCAGTTCCCATGCGTACGTAGCCTAATAAAAACATTCATTCCTGGTCTTACTTAATGCAGATTTCTTTTTTCCCCCTTTTTTCTTTTCTGATGCAAATGTCATCTACAGTTAATTGTTCACCTTTTAGTAGTGACTTTTGGATCCTTGACTGTTTTAAATATTATGGAGTTAAATCTGTACGTCTTTTACCTATACGATTTATTCTATCAAGGCTTTATAATAACAGGAAAAAAACTTCTGTGTTGTAATTATAGGTAAAAAGGCAAGGCCTGAAATAGTATTTACACTGTGGTTACAACTATGTAAAACACACAGACACACACGCTCCAGATAAAAACCAAAGTCCTAATAGCAAAAGACCGAAGTTTTATCAAAATTTTAACAATAGTTGGGGTTGAGAATTGGACATGTAGATGTCCAATTTTTTTCTTCTCCATTTTTTATATGCCTCCTATTTTGTGTAATGGGAGACTTAAGTATTACACGTGAGTCTTACTCCACAAATTCAGATGTGCCAGGACAGTCATATTATTTTTATTAAATCAACATAAATGTGACTTTGAGTTTCCATCCTGCGGGGGCTGTTGGGAGATTTTGTCTCCACTGTTTTTGTAGCTTCCACCCCTCTGGTCGCAGTAAGATCCCGGAGGTTCAGCCAACAGCCACAGGAAGCAGGAGCCTCTGGTTTCAGCTGATCCTGGTGTCAGCCCACTAAGTCCTTTCCCAAGCTCTCGCTCCCTGGAGAAGGGCATCCCGACCCGTCCTGGGCGTAGCGTCTCTCCCCAGACTCGGAGCCAGGGATACAGCTTCAGGCCGGATATGCCCTGCGGGTGTTCTGCTCTAAGGCTGAAGCCCCACTGCTCCTCCCCTCTGATCCTCCTCCCAGATCCTCCCCCGTGCCAGGCTCTCCCTCTCCCCGCCTCCCCCTCCGTCTGTCTACAGCCTCTAGCCCTCCCATCTTAGCATCTCTTCTCCTTCCCAAGGAGGCCTTTGGAAAACAAGTCAGGGAGGGAGTAGGCCTTTAAGTAAGCTCCAAATGCCTCTAGTAGGAATGTAAGTGTCCCTGGTCTGGATTTGTGGCATCCGCTCACGTGCCTCACGTCCTCTCCCCAACCCCCTTGCCCTGTTCCCCTAACGCCTTTGGACCTGCTATGCCCCCCAACCTCTGGGTGCTCACAAACACAATCCCTGCCCTGGATACTCCCTTTCCACTGATTTCTCCTTCCTGAACACTCCCTGCTCCCATCCCAGCCTGGGTACAAAAGAGCCATCTTCCCCAAGGGGAAGCCTCCCCTCAGCTAGGACCTGAGTTCTGGACCAGCAGCCGTCTCCCAGGATCCCTTTGCAGCCAGCACTGGGCATCCAGAGAATCCATCCCAGATGAAATGCCTGCTTACTCACTGGTGTCCTTCTCTAGACTGGAAGCTCCGGGGAGGCAGCCGTCATGTCCAGAATGCAGCAGGCATTCAGGAAATGAATGAATGAATAGGGTCACCTGGGGACACCTGGGTGGCTCAGTGGTTGAGCATCTTATCTTCTGCTCAGGGCGTGACCCTGGGGTCCTGGGATCGAGTTCCGCGTCGGGTTCCCTGCATGGAGCCTGCTTCCCCCTCTGCCTGTGTCTCTGCCTCTCTCTGTGTGTCTCATGAATAAATAAATATTTTTTTAAAAAATAGTGTCACTTGTTTCTCTGCTTCCTGCCATCCGCCAGCAGGCTTAGCCCTGGGAGATGTTGAAACTGTGGGAGTTTGCCTTTGTACGTACATGATTTCATTCCACTCATTCAACACCACGGAATCCAGCTGCCTGCTTCCACGTCTGACTCCCCAGCTGGTCCCTGGGCGGCTGGGGGGACAGGAGTCTTCAACTTTCTAACGCACAGCCCAGTGAAGTGCCTGGTGCGCACACACACACACACACACACACACACACACAAGAGTTTTCTTTTTCTTTTGTTTCGGTTCCTACATATATTTTAAGTTGCCTGGCCTTCCCATGAACAAAAAGTTTAATCACGGTGTCAGTGTGTACATAGGGATGAACATGGACACAGTTAAACAGTTGCAGATGCATAGATTTACTTAGACATATAAATTTAGGTGTAGATCTAGATTAGCAAAATGATTATGAGATTCATTTGGAGAATTTAAGTAAGGAGAGCTAATTTTTTTTTCTTTTTTTTTATATATATTTTTTTAAATTTTTTATTTATTTATGATAGTCACAGAGAGAGAGAGAGAGGCAGAGACACAGGCAGAGGGAGAAGCAGGCTCCATGCGCCGGGAGCCCGACGTGGGATTCGATCCCGGGTCTCCAGGATCGCGCCCTGGGCCAAAGGCAGGCGCCAAACCGCTGCGCCACCCAGGGATCCCTAATTTTTTTTTTCTTTACGGAGACCAGGGACTTGCAGTTAACAGATATTAAAATGCATCATAGAGCCACAGTACTTAGAACAACGTGGTATTGACAAAAAGAATGAACAGATCAATGGATGAGAATTGATAGGCCAGAAAGAAACACTCCCCTGTGTAGGTGAGCATTTAATTTGTGATGGAACAAACAACTCGCCAAAAGGAAAAGATGGATAATTCAATAAGTGACTTTGGGAATTACTAGCTCATTAGGAAAAACATTTAAGTCATATCCATATATCCCATTCTATGGCAAAACCAATTTTAGGTAAATTAACTACTTAAAGGCTGAAGTCGTTGAAAATACAACAGCAATTAGTTTGAGGGAGACCTTTCAAAACCTAAGATTAGTGTGAGATAGGAGCGAGAGGAAAGATTGATAGAAGTTTGTGAACATCACCGGCATTGTAGAAATAAGTCATCGTTAAAAACAAACAAGCAAAAAACTAACAAACAAACAAAAAACAACAACAAAAAAACAAAAAACCCAGGCATTTTTAAAAGCACTATATAGATAAGGAATTAATTTATTTCATGTTTTAAAAATTACTTAAAAATCAATGATTTAGATTTTTAAAAAACCTAGTTATCTACCAGGGGTGAAAAAACAATTTTTGATTGTTCTTGGTTGTGGGAACATTAGCAATCTTTTTTTTTATTTATTTTTATTTTTTTTAGCAATCTTTATTTTTAATGTTTTTCCATATTTTCTCATATTTTGCAGGGATCATGCATTATTTTATAAGCAGATTGCAGACCACCATATTTTAAGGCACATGTTTATCCCAACAGGGTGGTTTGGGGAGAGTGTTGCAAAGAATGTAGTAATTTACAGAATAGTAACGCAAATGGCTACTAAGCCTATAAAATGATCACACTCAGGAGTAATTAAAGACATAGCAACATGATACTAATTTTAATTTATAAAAATGGTGACGTCTTTTAAAAAGCATGTGAGATTCACGGTGGGGAACGTGTGGAGAAATCGTATTCTCCGGTACATGCTGGTCGTCACGAGGATCTGTAAAACCTTCTGGGGCACAAGTTGGCAATGTGTCATCAAGAACCCGAAACGTGAGCATACACTTTGATGTAGTCCTATGTATATATGGGCTTTACCTTTAAAAGCAAATTAGGCAGGTCCACGGTGATGGATGCCCGTGGCAGGTCCATAGTGATGTTTGCATGTGGCAGGTCCACGGTGAAATTTACCTGTGGCAGGTCCATGGTCATGTATGCCCATGTCAGGTCCATGGTGATGGATGCCTGTGGCGGATCCATGGTGATGTTTGCATGTGGCAGTCCACAGTGATGTTTGCACATGGTAGGTCCATGGTGAAATTTGCCTGCGGCAGGTCCATGGTCATGTATGCCCATGTCAGGTCCATGGTGATGGATGCCCGTGACAGGTCCACGGTGATGGATGCTTGTGGCAGGTCCATAGTGATGGATGCATGTGGCAGGTCCACGGTGATATTTGCCTGTGGCAGGTCCACAGTCATGTATGCCCATGTCAAGTCCATGGTGATGGATGCCCATGGCAGGTCCATGGTGATGTTTGCACGTGGCAGGTTCACGGTGAAATTTGCCTGTGGCAGGTCCACGGTCATGTATGCCCATGTCAGGTCCATGGTGATGGATGCCCGTGACAGGTCCACGGTGATGGATGCCCGTGGCAGATCCATGGTGATGTTTGCATGTGGCAGTCCACAGTGATGTTTGCACGTGGCAGGTCCATGATGAAATTTGCATGTGGCAGGTCCATGGTGATGGATGCCCGTGGCAGGTCCATGGTGATGGATGTCCGTGGCAGGTCCATGGTGATTTTTTCATGTGGCAGGTCCACAGTGATGTTTGCACATGGCAGGTCCATGGTGAAATTTGCACATGGCAGATCCATGGTGATGGATACCCGTGGCAGGTCTATGGTGATGTTTGCACGTGGCAGGTCCACAATGACGTATGCCCATGGCAGGTCTAAGGTGATGGATGCCCATGGCAGGTCCACATGATGGATGCCTGTGGCAGGGAGACACAGAAGCTAGCCTGGGATATTGGTAATGCCTACTCTAGCCACCAGTAGGAAGTTGCTCCCTGCTTCTCCAACTGGATGGTCTCTCTACCTTCCATGACACCTGGATCCTGGCACCTGGAATGCCCTCACCTCTCAACCTGCACTTACTGAGTACCTTCAAATCCTTAAGAAAGCCGAGATGGGCCAGCCACACCCCTCGTGCCTGACTGTGCTTGTCTCTGGCGTGGCTCTTCTCCATAGCGCCTTCCCTAAATGGGCAGAGTCCCCAAGTCCTGGGGACGGTGACTAGTGAAGCCATTTGAAGACCTGGAGGAGATCCTTACTGTAGCTTCTGCTCTACGTGGTCTTAGGCAGGCCACTTCTTCCTTAACTCAACAAGCATGTATTGACCATCTGCTATGTGCCGGGCCCTGGGCCAGGTTATATGCTTGTGAAGAAGCCACCTGGGATGAAACGTGCATAGTTGGTTTCTTGATCTTTAAACAATGATGATAATGTGCTTACCCACCCTCTCACGCCCACCTTCCATGAGGTGCAGAAAAAATGATGATGCCAATCTGCTACACAGCCTATGAAGCGCTGTAAACCTGCGAGCCATTGTTTTTTTTAGGGTCTCTCAAGTCACGCTCTGAGCACTGCAGATACCAGGGCCACGAAATCGTTTCCCTTCATCCTTTGCCTCAGCTAAGAGCAGCAAAGCTTCCTGGACGGTCCTGGTAAACTCATAGAGCAAGCCTGGATTAGGTCAGGGACCTACCACGGTCACACCGCGGGATATTGATGAAGGCTCCTCTGGCACAGTGCTGACCAGACGCGAAGACCGAATCCTAAACGCCATTCTAGAAACCTCCTTGTTGATCAGTCCTTCGTCATCACCGTATCTGAGCCATCACCAAGTCCTATTGGTTCTTACCTTCCTACTTCCCTCCAATTCATTTTGGAATACTGTGTAAAATTCGCAAAGTCTTCCATTCGCTTTTAGGATAAAGACCCAATTTTCTTAAAGGCAGGAATACGCCAACCTTTGCCTACCTTAGCACCATGTCTCACACTAGTGCCCTCCAGCCTGACGTGCAGGGCACCACGTCCTCCTGCCCCAGAACCTTGGCACGACGTGCTTCTCTGACTGCACCCTCCTTCCTCATCCCCTTTTCTTACATACAAGTCTGTTTCCTTCTAATCTTATATGACCCCAAGGTTAGACATGATTCCCTTATTATGTCCCTGTCACATATGTGTACGACTTTTCTCTCGGGGTTGGAGTATGTCCCAATTTATATGATTCTATGTCCCTCTCACAGGATATCGGACTTTAGACTTCTGTGATGTCAAGATCTTCTTTAGAAGGTAGGCTCCACGCGGGCAGGTTCTTATTGAATAAGTGAACAAACGAGAACAAGAAGGAGCTTGACCATCCCCACTGAAGACCAGCTCTAGATCCTTGGAATATCTGGATGGTGGCCAAGCTGAACTGAGAACCGAGGGACCCGGCCTGCCCAGGGGCCGGACAGAGAATGCCTCGTAGGTGTGGTCTGAGCACAATCCCTGAACATGTGGACATAGAGAAGAGGACACTGTGGGCCTCTGGAGAAAGATGTTGAGGAAGAAGTAGGGACCGAAAGGAAGCACAATCCTTACTCCCATAGTCCGTTTCCCTACTGATTCCGTTTCACGTGTCTCTTTTCTGCCTTCCCTCTTCCCCTGTGCTTTCCCCACTGGGTAGCGCTCTGTATTCTCAACGTCACAACCAACCCAGTGGCCCTGACTGCTCTCATCTTTAACCAGAAGCATAATTGGCTCGTTAACCTTTGGGGGGATGTTTGGCTCTGCCCCCCAAGGGCTGGAGGCCTGAATTTCTGGGCCTGCCCGCGGCCTCCGCTCAGTTGGTAGTCTAGAGCTGCTGAGGGATCAGGCCGCTGGGGCTAAGCTCTCATTTGCTGGGTGGAGGAGCAGGCATTATAGACCTCGGGGCAACACGCACCGACTCCTTCGTGCACCGGGCTGTCAACCAAACGGTTGTGCCCTTTCTCTGTCTGTCCGGTGGGGAAGCCCAGGGCCACAGGAAAGTCGGACTCACAGTTGGTGAAGAGCAGAGGCAATTCCCTGTGGCAGCCCCTGGTTAACACTTACCCAGGGGGAAAACCTAAAAGAAAGGGAAAAAGTCAGGCGGTTGGTTCAATCGGCTACCATTTTGGTAACAAGAAGTGGGAGCTGTTTTCTCAGTATCCACAGCAAACAAAGCTGGATTTACTTCCTCTACCCACTGAAATCTGGGGAGAGGATCAGTTGGCCAGATCCTCTTGGTGAGTAAGTTGGTCTAACACCAGCAAAATTTCCTAGATGATGTGAGAGTTCTCAAAACTCTTGGAAGGGGGTTGAAGCCATCCGGTTGGAGCCACGAGGTGTCTGACTCTCTGTGGAATGATTTACATATATTATCTCATGAAATCCTCACACCCAGCTTTCAAGGCAGACGTGGTGAGTCAGTTGAGACTCAAAGAGAGAAAGCAACTCCCCCAAGGTAGGGCAGCTGGTAAGTGGGATGCCGCAGACATAAAACAGTCCTATTTACTTCAAAGTCTGCTCTGATTCTTGCTGTGACCACATGATGTAGATCTGCCACCGCTGTCCTTGCGAAACTGGTGGAAACCATGGACACACCACAGCAGAGCCTTCCCAGTGATAAAACAAGCATAAAAACAGCCCCAGGAGGATGGAATTTTCTGGAAATCCTTCCACCGTCTATCTGACGGCCCTTAGAAAATACTGAGGAGAATGAGAAAGCGTTTTCAATAGCAAAGGTCAAACGCAGTCTTCTAGATTACATCAGAAAGCTTTACGAATCGTCGTCGCTTCTATTCTGAGCTCTTCTTCCTGTGCTCGGGCCAAGAGGATCCCGTCTTGGCCATGATGCCTCAGCACCGTTGATATAAACAGGCAGGCACTCATTCACTCAACAGATGTTTCCTGAGCACTTCCTATCAAGACACAGGGGCATTAGCTGCCAGTCCTGCCCTTCTGTTCCTCCGTGTGTGCAAACGTGCCTGTCAAGGGCGCGTGCAAGGCTTGCTGGTACGTGAGACATGTGCTCCGGGAGCCCAGCGGAGAGGCCCCGGCCTTGCGCGGTGGAGCATGCAGCCTTCCCCAGAACACGGAGTGAACGTGAGTCCTTGTGCCCACCGTCTGGGCTCCCAGGGCCCCTCTACCAGGCACTGCTCCCCCACTTCAATGCAGGGCCCTCCTCTGGCTCTCGGGGTGCTGTGCAAAGCTGGGGGCAGGCTCTTACGTAATGGGTCCCTTTCGGTGGGATAGACAGGGCCAGCCCTGGGCCGTGGCACCAACTCTGACTCCTTGTGCAGCGATGGGCAGCTCGGGATCCAAGAAATCTTCTCCAGCTCTGACCACTGGGACCCATGAGTGCCACTGTCGAATATTGGGTTGTGCAGCTCAAAACGCAGGAGGGTTTTAGTTTTTTTTTTTTTTTTTAATTTTTTTTCTTTTGGGAGCTTAGCCATAGAGGGTTGAGTCACTACTCCTCAGTGTAGGGCGTGAACTCATGGTTACTTCGTGCAAGGCTCTGTTATTTTTGTTTTGTTTTCTAATATTTTATTTATTTATTTGAGAGAGAGAGTGAGCACAAGCCAGAGGAGGGGCAGACAGAGAAACAGACTCCCCACAGAGCAGGGAGCCCCGACGTGGGGCTCAATCCCAGAACCCCGGGATCAGGACTCAGGCCAAAGGCAGATGCTCAACCGACTGAGCCACCCAGGCGTCCCTCTCTGATTTTATTTTCAGCTCCGTCCCCATCCCCCAGCATTTTATGCAGCAAAGATGTACACGGTGAACACCTGAACACCTGCCTCCTAGATGCTGTCTTAACCTATGACTGTGGCTTCTTGCTCACGTATCCGTCCATTGATGCAAACTCCTACCCATCAGTTCATCCACTCTTGGGATGCATTTCAAAGTAAACTGCAGATTTCAGCACCCTGTAAAGACTTCTACGTTATGTCAGCATCTGTTTTCAGTTCTTTTTCACTTTTTGTTTATAGATTTTATTTATTTATTCAGGAGGGACACAGAGACACAGGCAGAGGGAGAAGCAGGCTCCACGCAGGGAGCCCGACATGGGACTCGATCCCAGAACCCCCGGGTCACGCCCTGAGCCCAAGGCAGATGCTCAACTGCTGAGCCACCCAAGCATCTCTCTTTTTCACTTTTGTTGCACAATTTACATACAATGAAATGTATACTTATCCAGTGTCCTGGATGCGGAGGCATAACAAATACACCAGTAGCACCCTGACCTCCTTAAAACACAGAACATTATCACCACCCAGAAAGTTCCTTATTGTGCCTTCCCAATAGCTCCGCCGCACTGTTCCCGGGAAGCAGCCTCTGTTTTGATTCTTTTCCACCATAAATTCACTTTCGCTGCTCTGGACCTTCCCATGAATGGCATCACACAACATACATTATTTGTCTAGGGCTCCTTTCGCCCATTTATAAAGTTTCAAAGTTCTATTTGTGGTGCTGTTCGTATTCATAGTTTGACTAGTTCCCTGCAATTACTGGGTAGATTTTCATTATCTATCTGGTCATGTTAGATTTAAAGTGAGGCTTTCTGTCTTTATTTTTTTAAGATTCATTTATTTATAAATAATAAATAATTTAATAGTAAATAAGTTTAAATAATAAATATATTATTTAATACTAAATAATTTTAAATAATAATTTTAAATTAATACTAAATAATTATTTATTATTTTTTATAATAAACTTATTTTGTATTGGTGTTCAATTTGCCAACACACAGAATAACACCCAGTGCTCATCCCGTCAAGTGCCTCCCTCAATTATTTATTATTAAATAATTTGTTTATTAAATGGGGAGGGGAGGGGAGGGGCAGAGGGAGAGGGAGAGAGGATCTTGAGCAGACTCCTTGCTGAGCGTGAAGCTCGCTGCAGGGCTCCATCTCAAGACCCTGAGATCATGACCTGAGCTGAAATCAAGAGTTGGACCCTAAACCGACCAAGCCACCCAGGCCCTTATTGCAGCTTTAATATGCATGTCCCTGAGATCTAAAGATGCCGAGCCCTCTTTCATGTATTTATTGACCCTGCATGTATTTTCCTTTGAAAAACGTCTGTTTAAATATTTTGTCCACTTCTTGAAATGGGTTACTCGTCCTTTCAGGATCGAATCGAGGGGATGCTTCATCTATCCTTCACACCAATCTTTGTGAGATACATGTTTTACATGTATTTTTTTCTGTCTGTGGTTTGCCTTTTACTTATTTATATTTGTATGTGTGGTTCCCTTTGATGAGCAAAAGTTTATAATTCTGATGAAATGTAGTTGAGCCTGCTTCTCTCTTATGATTATTGTTCGTTGTGCTCTGTTAAAGAAGTTTTTGCCTCCCCTCTGTTCACAAAGACAACCTCTGGTGTTTTCCTCTGAAAAGCTTGATGATTTTACCTTGATCTGTGATCCATCTTGAATTATTTTTGTATATGGTATGAGATAGGAACTGAGGTCCATTTTTGTCCATATGGATATCCAAGTATTCAAGTGCTATTTGTTGAAAGGACTTCTCTTTCCCATCATATTGTTTGGCATATGTGTCAAAAATCAAATGACTCGGGATGTCTGATTGGCTCAATCAGTAGAGACTGTGACTCTTGACCTCAGGGTTGTGAGTTCAAGCCCCACATTGGGTGTAGAGATTACATAAAAATAAAATCTTAAAAAAACTCAAATAAGCGTGAGTCTTTTTCTGGGTCCCCTCCCCCGTTCTTTTTTTCCTCCCATCATTTTTTATTCCTGTTCTTCATTCTCATTCCCTTCCCCAAACATGACATAACAGTATAATGTGTTCAAAGTAAACATTTCATTTGTAAATGTTAATGTAACATATTTTTTAAATTATAGGTATTTTCAATGTATGCAAATGATATTGAGCTGTATATTTTAATTGTGTTTACTGTTTACCTTTAAAAAATAAAGTGTATTATATATAATATGTTATACTATTTTTTGTATTGTGTATGACCCTTACTCTCCCAGTAATCTGCTCACTGAAGTCCATGCCACAGTAACACTACCATGCATCTCCTGTGGACCTAAATGAGAATTCCTCTGTGGTTAAGATAATTGTGTTTTCTAAAAATGACCAACACCATGCATCCCATCTCCACAGTCTTCCTACAGTATGATGTTAACGCTTCTCCCACTGAGAGGTGGGGTCCATTGTCCTCTTCCCTTGATCCTGGGTGGTCCTTTGTAACTTCTAACTTCCTCAAACCCAACTGCATAGTGGAAATAAAGCTCTGTGAGTCCTGAGAGTAGGCCATGGAAGTGCCATGCATCTCTTCCTTGATCTCGGGGGCCATTGGCTCTTGGGAACCAGCTACCGTGCTCAGTGGAAGTCAAGTAGCCCCGTGGAGAGGTCACACGTGGTCATTCTGCCCAATGGTATCAACCAGGATTCTAGCCAATGGCCAGCAGCAATTGTCAGACAAGGGAGTGAGTTTCTGATGGTCCCAGCCCCCAGCTTTCAAGTCACTCCCAGCCTCTGAGCACCCCAGATGATGCCACAAGAAGCGGAGATGTGCTCTCTTCACCAAGCCCTGCCCAAATTGAAGATGATGGAACCAAAGAATGGTTGTTGTAAGCCATCAGGTAGCAATGGCTTCTTAGGCAGCAAGACTTAACTGGAACATATGGGTGCCATGTATGTATATTGATTAACTATTAGAGTTAGCCCGCCTCTGGACGGCCACAGGGCCTACTCTCCCCCTGCCAGTACACAAGGCCCTCTGTCCTCACTTTCTTCCTTCTGCTTGGCATTGCCTCCTACTAATTTTTGCCTCAAGGTTGCCTAATAACCATGAGGCAAAAAAATTCAATGATTCAAAAGTTCACAAATTCAATGATTTTGAACTTTTCTCCAAATGCTGATGAGCTTCTTGGGTTCCCTTACTTTATTTTTTAAGATTTTATTTATTTTATTCATGAGAGACAGAGAGAGACAGAGGCAGAGACACAGGCAGAGGGAGAAGCAGGCTCCCTGCAGGGAACCTGATGCGGGACTTGATCCCAGGACCCCAAGATCACGCCCTAAGCTGAAGGCACCTAGGTGCTTAACCGCTGAGCCACTCAAGTGCCCCTTGGGTTCCCCTTCTATAAATTCCCTGTTCATATGCTTTCCTTGTTTTTCTATTAGGTTGTTATATTTCTCTATTTTGTGGTCTTGGTAAAAAGCCCTTGTCAGTTTTAGACATTCCAAGTATCTTCTTGTATTCAATCATCTGTCTATTAGCTGTGGCAGTTCCGTTCTAGATATAGCAGAAAGATGACAGAATGAAAGACTCCCTCAGAGAGGAACCCCATCTGTGCCTCAGTTTCCCTAAACACCGTAACGCAGTTCTCAGTCACATCTTCATTTGTGCCCAATGTTTTCCAGTTTGAAAAAGATGTGCATATGTGAGTTTATTTGATCATTAAGACAATCCTGAAAGGTAGCTATGATCACTCTCCCCACCCATCTTGTAGCTTGGTAAATGAAGGGCCAGCTGGTTGGAGTGACTTGCCCAAGGTCACGCAGCTCTCATACGCCACCAGAAAAGATACTGATGCTCCAAGGGTGCAGTGGAGGAAACTGAGGGCAGAGAAGGAACTCCCATGGAGTCGGTGATGACTCAGCACCGTAGGGGAGCATCAGGCTGATTCAGCCTGAGACCCCGGGAGTCTGGGCGCAGACCTGCCGTGAGGACTGGATCAGTGTGTTAGGTAAGTTCTCGGTTGAGAAGGTTTTCCTCATTCATATAACGGACTCAATAACAGTAATGACAGTGACCCTCTCAAATGACTCATGAGGGTTCAAAGATGTAACAAATGTAAACCGGGAAGAGTTTTTATGGTAAAAATTCTAGGGACTCAGTTCCTCTGGGGAAAGAGCTTGCACATGGCAGGATTTCAAGCTCTGCTTAAGACCTGAGAGGCTGTGTCATCTGGGGAAGTCCTCTGCACCTCTCTGGGTCTCAGGCTGCTTTTAAAGGCCCTTCCAGAATAAAGGGGAAAGGAGAAAAATGAGTGGGAAGTATCAGAAAGGGAGACGGAACATGAGAGACTCCTAACTCTGAGAAACAAACTAGGGGTGGTGGAAGGGGAGGTGGGTGGGGGTGGGGGTGACTGGGTGACGGGGACTGGGGGGGGACACTTGATGGGATAAGCACTGGGTGTTATTCTATATGTTGGCAAATTGAACACCAATAAAAAATAAATTTATTAAAAAAAAATAAAGGCCCTTCCAGTCTAGAGATCATGTTGAACCTAAAATAGGGCCAGAAGCTCTTTCTAAGAAAAGGGTGGGGGGGGGGTGTTTGTGCGTGTGTGCACATGTGTGTTGTGTATGTGCATACATCTGTGAGTGCATGTGCTTGCGTGTGAACATCTGTGAATGTGTTCGTGCACTTGCATATGTGTGTGAACACGCCTAAGTGTGCATGCATGAGTGTGTGCACGTGTGTCTTTGAGGACATGCGTGCACGTTTTCCCATGTGTGTGCTTACACACGTGCACATGTATATGCATGTGGAGTGTTACATGTGTGGCAAACTAGTCTCTCTGGGAATTAATGGATGTGTGTCCTTTTCCAAAATTCCCTGGTTATAACCTGGAACCTGTCCCTCCCCGCCCGGACAGTGAGGAACGAACGTGTGGTCTGCTGCTCTGGGAGCTGCAGGAGGATGCGTGGGGTGGTTTGGAGGAGCCAGGGGCACGAGGGCACGATGGAAAGATCGGGCCTCGCCTCTGCATCCTTGTGTCTTCAATCCCGTAGGACAGCAGGAAGGACTGGGCTTTGGGCCCGTGGAAGACGGAGAAGGAGGCAGGAGGACAGGAGCAAACAGAGCCCTGATGCAGGAGCATGTGAGCCCGGGGAGCTGACCTGAAGCTGACCCCCTGGGCCTCTTGATAACCTTGGGTGAGCAGAGTCCCAGCCACAGAGGCCACCCAGGGGGTGCTGTGTGTGTGAGTGTGTGCAGCTTAGCACGCGGGGCCAGGCACGACTGTCTGCAGCACAGGCAGGGCGAGGCTGAGGGCTGCGATGCCCGGGCCTGGGACCCTGATGGACACGCAGCCATCACGCCCTTCCCCGGCCCCCGGGGCTCTGCTGGGGCTCCTGCTGCAACAACCTTCAGAGTCACCTGGGCCTGGCAGTTTGTCACCACTAAAAGCCTCATATCCTGGCTCCCCCTGCACTATTAATCTCAGAAAAACGCATTGTCAAACCTAATGAAAAAGGGGAAGCCACCAAGGAGAAGGTGTCCACACCTCAGGCTGACAGTTGTCAGGCAGGCTGGCAGCAGCATCCTGCTGGGGACGGGGCTGGAGGAACAGACACAGTGGGAAGTGCCCGGGGAGATGGGCAGTGGGAACTCAGGCCCCGGGGCACGGGGCGAGCTGCTGCCTGCTGACTGCAGGTGGCCCCGCTGTGTGGCAGGAAGGAGGACAGAGGACAGGAGGCCTGGGGCCGGAGGGGACGTGCGCAGGGGACATGGGGCAGCAGGACACTCCCAAGGAGAAGCACCTCCTGACCAAAGCTTCTCACTGTGGCCAAAACGTCCTGGAAAAGTGAGCCTTTGGCAGCTGGCAGCTGAGTCCTGCCCCTGCCCAGCCGTCTGGTCGCAGGGAGAGCACGCAGAGGCCTCTCCACCGGCCGCCCCAGCCCTCCCCTAACCCGGGCAAAGCTTTCACCTGGTCCATAGACCGTTTGCATGTGTTCGAATTAGTTACAGGAATCGAAATTGGGGTTGTGCGCGTCAAGGACCAGACCTGCAATTTCTCCCAAAGCACTCGGGACCGCCGTGGGGTGTCCCGGGTGGGGGCCGGGAGCGCAGCCAGGGGACCCTGGGCACCAGCATTCCTAAACAGCGGCCCCATCACCACCACCCCGGGCTGTCACCTGCGGCCAGCGTGGGTCCCGATGAATCATGGGCATGGACAGGTCTCCCCAGCCCGCAGCCTCTGGTCGCTCCCTCTGGTCCCGGCATCTCAGTGACACCTCGAGGGCAACCTGGAGGTTTGTCGGCATGAAGGCTGATGGACCGTTGGCCTTCCCTGTCAGCCCCACCTGCGTCCCCTTCTCCCCCGGGGACTGGCCCCCTCGTCTCCAGCCGGCGGCCCGGCCACAGGCCTCCAGCCAGTTTCCCGAGTCCAGGACCACAGGTAACCTCTTGCCCACCTGCGCCCCTTAAACACTGTGCCCCCCACCCCTGCCCTTGAGGAGAGAGCCGGCGCCCGGTGCTCATAGCGAGACAGGCTGAGAGGAAGCAGGGGACAATCAGGAGGGCTTCCCGCAGGACGAAGAGCTTCAGGAGGGCTGGCAGGTGTGAGGGGCAGTGGAGAAGGGTGTGAGCGGCATGGCTCTGGGACCTCGGGAGCATCACTTAGATTTTGGCAGAAATAAGGACGTTAACGGTGTCCGTCTCTTTCCAACCAGTAGCCAGCTCCCCTGCTACAGCTCACAGCCGCCCCGCCTTCCCCCTCCTTTGAGTCCTGATGTGCTGAACTGAGTCCCTCCCCAGGTCCCGCAGGGCCAGTCCTCTGTGTTCTGTGTGCCAGCAGTTTTCAGCCTTGGGGACTCGGTACGAGCCACGTGGGAGGCGACCAAGAAATTATTTTTGTTTGGTTGAAAATGGGGGAGGCATACTTGGCACAGGTAGTGGCAGCCACGTGCATCCGTACGTTAATGAATCAATCAGCTGAGAGGGAAAATATTCAGCCCCAGTAGCTTTATAACATTCCTTCTACTTCTCTCTGACCCCCAAACCCCTCTCCTGCCTTTGGGAGGGAGGCCTGTGGTGCCAGGGGAGCAAGAGCCAGAGGGGGATCTACCTGCCATATATGGGGTGAGAGCAGACCCTCGACAGAAGAACGCCGGGCAGTAGAAAGTGTGCGAAGGGTCAGAGTGGTCCCCAAGCTGAGCGAGGATCAGCAAAGCTGCACCGTGATTTGAAGCATAGGCATGTCATATGAAGGTTAAGTTCAGCCTCATTGCTAGGCTCATACCCTTGCTGGGCTCCAAGGGCTCGGTGTCTTCCCCCTCCTCTCCTGCACCCTGTGCGGTCACCCGGGAGGGGAGGCAACGATGATGAACAGAGGGAAGGACATCCTCTAGTCCAGGGGGTCATGGGTGGGGTTTCTCTCTCCAGGGCGTCTTTGGGTCTTGCATCTGTTTGGGAAGAGTCCTTTCTCCTCACAGGAATGAGGGCGGAACCAAGGGAAAAGACACCACCTCAGTCCCTGCCTGGGTCCTTGGCAGCATCGGCCACGTGGCATCCTCAGGAGCAGGCACATGAATTTTCACATCCAGAGGTGAACCCGCCCGTGTCATTTCCCCAGCTTCTCCGAAGCTGCCCTTTCCATGGGGCGCAGAGGGATTTCCATTTCAGTGACCTTCTCCACCCATAATTCATGACTCGTGACCACATCTCCACCCCCAGTATCCAAGGCGCCCGTGCTCCAAGCTCTTCGCACCTGTCAAGTGAGTCGGGGGCTGGTCAGACAGAAGAGGCTGTGACACAATGAATCACTTTCTCCGCATCTCCTGGAGGATGCTCGGGGAGGCCCCAGACTGAGTGCCCGATTCTGAGAGATTTCTTCCACCAGGTGACTTTTTCCCCCGGAGCCAGGAGCACTAATGCTTCACTTTGCCCTCTAAGGGAATTTCTTGGGAGGAGCCTGATGGTCTCATTGGTTGGTGCCGACCCAGGCTTTAGGGAGGCCACAGTCCATCCATGTGTATACCTGCCCCCCCCCCCAGGGCACCGGGACAGAGCGGGCACAGAAAAGGAGTTCAGTGGGTAGCTTGCCAAGGGACATGCAAGTGGCAGAGGTACCCCTAGACCTATGGCACACGTGGGTGCAAATAAGAGGCATTTTGGTGGAGGTCATGGTTGTGGGCAGGTGGGAGTGTGATGTTTAGGGACCTCGCCAGCACTTTGGCAACCATCTCACACTCATCTGGGCTGTAATTTATCTACCTGAGTGTTTTTCACTCTTCTAGGACTGGGAGGCATAGGTATGGAGGGACTAGAGAAAGGGAAGAAGAAATGAAAAGTTTCTTTGGAATAATAAAGATAGAGAAAGCCAGGCAGACTCTGAGATCCAGATACATATTAAAAAAAAAAAAAAAAAAAAAAACAGAAAAAGGGAAAAAAAATCATAAGTCTGCAGGCAAGTTGGCTGTTCCGTTCAAACCTGTCCCTAATGCCCATCATCCTGGAGTCAAGATGCCCCGCCTGGGAGCAGCCTAGGAGAAATCTGTGCTCTGCTGCAGTCACTACAAGAGCCTTGGGAAGGTGCATTGGCAAAAATCATCCTTTTGTGCCTTATTTTCTGCAGCAGAGGAACGTGGACACCTCTGGCTAATCTGGGGATATGAATCAGATGGCCCAGGTCTCAAATTTTCTCTCCTCCCCAGCCTGTGTTGCCTCCCAGTGTTAAAAATCCCTCCAGACAGCACCACCGAGGTAGGGCGTGACCATTTGTCATTTTTATGGGACTCACACTTTGTTGTCCTCAGCTGTGCTGGGGAGGCCTGTGCCACATGAGACGACTCCGAGGAGCTGCATGTGGCATGTGTAGACAAAGGCGGCATGGTGGTTTCCTTAGTAACCTGAGCTCAGGGAGGCAGGCAAGCTGGGGAGGCAGGGTTTTCACGTGGCTGGCTTGGGCTGGCCTCTTCACCTTGGGGGTGGGACCGGGCCCTGGCCTGACCCTGCTCAGGAAAATCTCACGGAGCATGGAATCAAAGTGACACCAGTACCGTCTCCGTGGAGAGGGGGCCAGCCTCATCCCCTGTCTGCAGCTACACGACGGTGGGTACTTTCAATCAATTCAGAGGAAAAACAACCTGTCAGTCTGGTCTTTGACCATCATTTAAACAAGTCGAACACCTCCTTCTCCGGCTGTGCTGTGCATGTAGCACCTCACACCTAATCCGTCTAAGGACGGGGGCCACCAGACGTGGAGTAGTCACTGTTGCTTGTCTAGGGCAGTAACTCTCAAACCGTGGCAGGCAGGAACTTCCCTTGCAAGGTTGACTCTACCCCAGGGCTCTTGATTGAGGAGATCTGGGGAGGCCTGAGAATTTGCATTTCTTTTTTGGGAGAACTTTATTTAAATTCAAGATCGTTAGCATATAGCGTATTATTAGTTTCAGAGATGGAATGTAGTGATTCAGCAGTTACATATAATCCCCCAGTGCTCGTCACATCATGTGCCTCCTTAACGCCTGTCACCCAGTGACCCCAATCCCCTCCCTTCCTTCCCTCCAGCGACCCTCAAGTTGTTTCCCAGAGTTAAGAGTTTATGGTTTGCCTCCCTCTTTTTTTTTAATCCTATTTTCCTTTTCCTTCCTTTCCCATATGTTCATCAGTTTTGTTTCTTAAATTCCATTTGTGAGTGAAACCACATGATAATGGTCTTTCTCTGACTGACTTATTTTGCTCATTGCGATGTCCTCTAGTTCCATCCACTTCATTGCATATGGCAAGATCTCATTCTTTTTTGATGGCTGAGTAATATTCCATTGTATTTATAAAAGGACATATCTTCTTTACCCATTTATCAATCAATAGACCTAGAAGTCCATCAAGAATTTGCATTTCTAACAAGAGCCCAGGTGAGGCTGATGTCGCTGATTTGGGGTTGGCAGTTGCCATAGCCTACGTGCAATACATGGTCTAGTGGAAATTCATAAATTCTGGGCCAGGCCAGATATCATCACGCTTGTGCTTCTCCCCCTGCTTTTCTTCCTCTGTCAGAGTCATTAAAAGGCAGAGGCCTTTTGGGAGGACAGATATTGTACATACTTCCCCCATTCTCTGTTTGTTCCTTCTCTCTCTTCCATGGCCACTAAGAAAGACTCTTTGGCTCTCGGCTTTCCTTTGGCTTCTTGGTTCCTCTCTGAACCACTGTGTCTATTCAGGAGATGGCATGTATGTTCTAGACTTCTTCTCCTCCTCCTCCTCCTCCTCCTCCTTCTTCTTTTCTTCTTCTTCTTCTTCTTCTTCTTCTTCTTCTTCTTCTTCTTCTTCTTCTTCTTCTTCTTCTTCTTCTCTCTTTCTCTCTCTCTCTCCCTTTTATTGAAGTATAGTTGGCATACAATGTTGCTTTAGTTTCAGGTGTACAACAGTGATTTGACACGTTCACACCTTCTGCTGTGCTCACCACAAGTGTAGCTTCCATCTGCCACCACATGGCACGACTACAATACCATCAACTATGTTCTCTGTGCTATGCTTTTCATTCCCGTGACTGATTCATCCCATAACTGGAAGCTAGTACCTCCCCCTCCCCTTCACCCTGTTTGCCCTTCTCATCTCCCCACCTCCCCCTCTCTGGCCACCATCAGTTGTTCTTGGATTCATGGGTCAGTTTCTGCTCTTGTTTGTTTGTTTGTTTGTTTTTTTTTTTAGATTCCACATATAAATGAAATCATATGGTATTTGTCTTTCTTCATCTGACTTATTTCACTTGGCATAAGACGCCCTAGCTCCACCCTTGTTACAAATGGCAAAACCTCAATCATTTTTATGGCCAAGTAATATTCTGTTGCATATATGTGCGGCATATTCTCTATCCATTCATCCATCCATGGACTCTTGTGTCGCTTCTATATTTTGGCTATTATAAGTAACATTGCAATAAACATAGGAGTGTATATATCTTTTCTAATTCATGTTTTCATTTCCTTTGGGTACATACCCAATAGCACAATTTTGAGGATTGAAGGGTAGATCTATTTACAAATTTTTGAGGAGCCTCCATACTATGGTCCACAGTGACCATGACAGTTTGCATCCCCACAAATGGAGTACAAGGGTTTTCTTTTCTCCACATCTTCACCAACACTTATTTGCTCTTGTCTTTCCGATGCTAGTCATTCGCAAACTTCTTCTCTTGACTCCCCTGTCTACAGAGGTCCAGGGGACTGATCGGAAAAACTTTGGATGGTTCCAAAGAACACAGTTGGATAAATCACCCTGGTCACTTGGAGAAAGGCAATGAGGTAAAATTGAGAGAGACGCCATCAGATGCAGGAAAATCACCAATGGTCAGAGTCCCCACTGAACAATATCTTAGGATCTGCCAGGTTGACACTGGAGGGAACTTAAGAATCACCAGGCCTGCAGCAGGCCGGTTCTGAGACATAGATTCCATCACCAGAACAGAGAGCAGGGTCATCCAAATTTATCTTCTTTCTTGTACATTGTATGGAGAGTTGAAATTCCCACAATTTTTTCTTGCACAGGATACAACGCCACCAAACTTACCTTTGGTGGGGGGGGGGGGATTACACAATTTATTGTGCACTTTTGAGAATGAAAAGGAGCGCAGTTAGTAATGATGGGAAAACAGGCCAGAATGGGTCTTTGCCAGGTCAACCAGGACTTTTGGTTGTACCGCCACTCAGAGCGGATGGTGATCAGAGAGAGCCACGGAGAGTGCCATTCCAGTCCTCCAAAAGGTGACGAGTTTGTGCGTTGTCTGTGGTTGCTTCTGTGCTTCTAGTGTCAGAGCTCAGTAGTTGCCACAGAGACTTTATGGCACATAAAGCCAAAACATTGATAATCTGGACTTTTGCAGAAAAAAAATTGCCAAATTTTGCTTTAGAAGAAAGACAATGACAAATCTGAACATAAAGATTTAAGGTTCGAGAAGGTCCGTGCTAGAATATGATGCTGACTCCATCCTGATGCACCTATCTGGCACTTTTCCTGATGACAAATATACAAAAATATATACATATACTTGGAAATTTTTAGAAATTTCTCTTCTGCTAACTTCTGGGGGAAAGTAAAAGATCGGCAATTTTGCCACTGAGAGGTTTCCACCATCAACAATTTGACGCCTTTCTATGAAGTCATCATTTCTCTACATTTTTCTAATGAAATTGAAATTAGGAAGTTTCACATATTGATTTTTACATTTTATGTGATATAAATGTTTTCCTGTTTACAGAAGTATCTTCTGAACCAGCAAGATTGACAGCCATGTAATATTCCATTTTGTGGGTGTATATGATATATTTAAATCATCGCCATGTTGTTGAACATTGTTTCCTTTTTTTTTTTATTATTTTTTTCTACTTGTCCTGGCTGCTTGTGTTTGTGGAGAATGCCCTCGTGCACACCTTGTGCTCATTACAGGTTGTTTCTTTGGGAGGGATTCTGGGAATGAGCAAACCACTCCAATGAAATAACTATCTTTTAAACCTAAATAGGGCCATGTCATCTCATTCTTCAGCTTACCGAAGGGGAAAAAAAATCAAGAAACAGGCATCGCCCGGGGTCCTGCAGATTTCTCACGCTGGGACCCAGCAGCCCAAAGGGTAGCAGGCCCCAGGGGCGGGGTGGGAGTGGGGAGAGGTCCTGCTTCCTGCCCAGCATGGCCTTCATTGCCCTGGGAGCTGGACAGGAAATGCTGGTGTTTATCGAGACTGGCCAGAAACAAACTACAGCTGGGTCTTTGAACACCGAGGCGGCCTTCTGAGCCCACAGGCTGGAGTGTCAGAGAACCGGAAGCCCCACAGTGGCCCATCTTCACTGACTGCCCCATCCTGGACCATGTGGGCCTTCTGCTTGCTTTCCTCCTGCCCGCCCTGGAGTCAGAAGGGGCCCATCCTTAACCTGATGGGGTAAATGCTTATTATACCACGAGCTCATTTGTAGCATAAGGCACCTACTACAATCCCACTCCTCATGCAAAATTGCCAATTTATGGCAATATTCCTTGTTTAGAAAACAAGGCTATCCAAACACTATAATTACAACGTGCACCAGCAGCCGAGAGTTCCCCGCATTAATGCACAGGCTCCAGATACATTCGTCAAATAGAGTTTTTTTTCTCTTTGCCTTCTTCTCTGGGTACTTTTAAGTTCAGGGACAGAGAACATGTCTTCATTAGAAACATTAACATTCACAGGCTGTAGTAAATTTTGACAGTGAAAAGGTCTCTGTAACCTTTAGTTGTGCAGAAATTTACTTCCCAAGAAAATTACATCTGGCACTGTCTTAATTAATGCTAGCTTTCTTTTCTGAAAATTGTGGGCTTGTCAGTAAAAAAGGCAGAAAAACCTGAATTTAAAAGGCTGGACACAAAAGACGCCGAGAAATAAAGCTCTGTGAGATTTCATAATATTGCTCTGTTTTTGTTCTACAGTAAGGAGATGAAAAGATCTCATTTGATTTTGCCAAATGCAGCAACATACATGTAATGTAGAATTGATTTGCATTTTCTCTCTTTTGTCTCTGAGTTTTATCATGTAAAGCGTGCTTGGGAAGGTATTCTATTTTAAAAGCAATAGGTCAAATAAAATCTATACCTACAAGGAAAAAAAAATAACGTATGACTTCATTATTTTAGCCTCTCTCTAACCGCTCGTATTAATCGCAGCTAACAGTAAGGACTGTAACTGTGTTTTCTCACGTGAATTTTGATTATCCGACATTCTCTTTTCGTGGTTTGAAATGGGTCCTAAGTATGATGGGAGAGATGGGCTTCACGTTCGGATATTTCTATTTTACGTGGCTCAGACTTCTATTTTGACAGCAAGATGCTTTTCCTTTCCTTTGGGGGCTTGGAGATTCGTTTAGGTTCATTTTTTCCTGCCCTTATTTGGCTTTGCATCTTGATTACCCGGCATTACCTCCCTGCAGTTGGACGGAGAAACTGCACACACGCAGTCGCAGGTAGTTTTTCCCAACAACACACGCTTTGCATCACAGTGACATGAAAAACACTTGGAAAAAATGTCTTCGTTTTGTCGCATGTGGAGGAGGGAAGTGCGGCGCTTGGAGGAGGCGCGCAGTCTTAGAGGTCTGTCGCAGCCCGGACAGAGGAGGTGGCCTGGAGCGCGGGGCTCCATCCTCCCCACACACAGAGCGTCCTCCACCTACACTCCCGAAGGAGGGCTCTTACCTGTTCACCCGAAATGTGGTGGCTCAGAAAACAGCAATGTGATCATTCCCTTGATTTGGGTCCAGAGCTTCCAAAACTATGGTTTGGGACCCCTGTGGGAGCTTGGGGTGGCCTCAGGGGTGCCCACCTGGGTCCGCTCACAGTGGGCTGCCCCGGGAGGAAGGGAGCCCCTCGGAGTGCTCTCAGCCTCCCGAGGTCAGGGCGGGAGACGCTCTTGGGCCCAGCACGACGTCTTCAAAGCCTCTGTCACATTGTCTAGTCCCCCCTTTTAGCAGACAGAGCAGGCCCCAGGCCTCCTCAAACCCTCATATTGAGCTAGAATTTAATTACATGGTTTTGTTTCCATTATAAGTTCTTTTTTTAATGGTTATTTCATATTTATGGTAAGTGCTATTAGTTTTCTATTCATGGTAATGATAGAGAGCTTCCTTTAAAAATTAAATCTATTTAAGTAAAAAAAAATGAATATAAATTAAATAAAAAATATTGAGTAAAACAGAAGAGCAGTGATTCCCGGGTGTGGCCAAAAATGGTGGCAGATGAACGTCTGAAGTCCAAGTCTGCGAGACTCTGCTCTCGGAGGTAGAAGGCGGCGGAAGGAGCCGCTTCGAGCAAGTTCTGCTCTGGGCCCCAGGATTTTCCTCGACTTTCCAGCTCTTTGCACGAAGGTGCCCATTATACATAATTTACTTGCGTTTATCAAATGATTAGTTGGCGCCTCTCTCTCCTTTAATAATTCACCGAAGAGCGTGTTGGAGAGATGCCCCTCCTCTCTACGCTTAACAGATTCTCCTGCTGCTCCCTGACAGCGTGATAGGAGGCAATATTTTAAGATAAAAGGATTATTAAAATAGTGCATGTGCTGGAGTAACACTCCAATGTGCTTCTTTATCTGAGTTGTTGTCGAGTGCCATATAATTTAATAAATTATAACGTATTTATAAATAACACCTCGGGTTAATGTCCTCACACGTTTTTCGCAACTTAGCATCACGCATGGAACGAGTGGGCACGTCGGGGGAGAGGGGGTCTGAAATGCAAAGAGCACTGGGTGGGAGTGGGTCCCCCTGCCCCGAAAGGACAGAGACTTGTCCTGGGTCACCCACGTGCCATAGGGAAGGAAGGGTAGGGGCGTAAGTGGCCCATCAGGGGGAGCGTGGGGGCCCCTGGTGGTGCTGGAGGAACATGAAGGCCGCGGAAGCAGTGGGGACAGTGGGGACCAGTGGGGGTCCACGGGGACCCATGGGCTCAATGGGCTGTGAGGAGCCCTAGGAGACTGGTAGGAACTATAGGGGTGGATGGGGCAGTGGGGTCTGTGCGGGGCTGTGGGGAGGAGAGATGGTGTCGAGCTCCCGGGCACCACGTCCACACCTCCTGCAGGTGCCCGGCTGAGCTGGTGCAGAGGTCTCGGGTGCCCTGCGTGTCCTCGGGACCTCTGGCCACCAGCTCACCGTCCATCCCTTCATGCCCTACCTGCCGAGCTCGTAACTGTGGAGAAAATTAAACACTGTCAACTTGAAAAATTAGAGATAAAGCCAGAGGAGCAAAAATCTGAAGACCTGAGATGAGCCAATTACTAATGTGAGACAAGGCTCCCAGTGTCCTGGACGAGAGGGCGAGAGGGGGACACCGAGCAGCACCTGCGAAGTCCCCGCGTGCAGGTCCACTGGGCTCCACGCACATGCAGAGGGTGATTCGGGGGGCGGGGTGGGGAGGCTGAGACGCTGCTGCATCTTCCCGGAGAGTCTTGAGGCGGCTGGGCGCTCGCGGCCTGCAAAGGGCAGCTGGCTAACCCGCGGGCAGAAGCCAGCTTTGTCCTGAAAAGAAAGAAACCATCCTCTGCGGGGAAGCAGAGCGCTGACTCTCACACCAAGCAGGGGCTCGGCGGTGCCAGGCCACGTGGAGAGGTGTGGCGAGGCCGCGCTCCCCAACCCCTTTCCACCGCTGAGGCCTCAGTTTCCCTGTAAGGAGTTTAGGCTCTTAAAGCTATTCTGGGATTCTAGTTTCTCATAATAGACAGAACCGTTAGCAGTTATGTTTAGATGTCTCGGGCTTGGTGTGAATCGAGGGAACTCCTATCCCAAAGTACTCTTCCCCACGTCTTGCCAAGTCGCCTGAAATGCCACCATTGGCGTGGCATTCCTCCGGGGACAGAGGGGCTCCCTTGCATTGCCAGACGGTGGCCTGTCTGGTGGACGAACTCCCTGGCGTTGCAGGGACAGGGGCAGAGTGAGGTGCAGGCCCGGGAGATGCCCGAGGCACCCGCCGCCCTCTCGCCAAGCTGTCCCCGTGCGCCCCGCTCTCTGAAGATAGAGGCCTCTAGCTCTCCCTGCCCCCCCCTTTGGGCAGGGACAGAGAGGAAAACCCGGAGGGATGCGAAGCCTCTGCAGGGTGAGGGTGGGAGGTCGGCCTCGCAGCATCGGGGAAGCCCAGGGCCTGCGGGCAAATGTCCTCCGAGCAGTGTCGCGTGGTTCCTTGGCAGGTACTGTCATTGCTCTGTGGCAGTGCCATGCCGGGCACCCCCTGACCCCCCGACTTCACAGCCACCAAAGGGGCACCCACCATGGGCTCCCCAGGGCCACGGTCTCGTGCCCTGACCCTGAGCGCTCCATCCCTCCCAGGGCAATCCTGGCTGGCTGCTGAGCGGAAGGTGCATGGAACCCAGGCCCCCAGTGCACCCAGCCCCGGGCCCCCCGGATGCCCCCGGGAAGGGGCGGCCTGCAATCCGGGACCTGGGAGGCCTCTTCTAGATCTCACCCACTCGGGGCTCTTACCTCAAGGCCCGTGAGCCCCCCGGCGCTGGCGGGTGACTCTGCAGGGGCACCCATGGGAAACATCGTGGGCGCCCACGCGGTTCCACTTCCACGACATTTGCAAAAGGCTTTGGACGCTGCAACAAACAAAAGCCCCTCCGCTCGCGGAGCCGAGGGCCTACACGTGTGTCTGGGCTCACTTGGCGGGGGGCCCCTCGGAGCCTTTCTCGGCGCTGGCGCCCCACGTCCGAGGAGCAATACGTGACCACATTCTTTGCCTAACAATTGGTAACACATGACACTTGCATTTGCCCCAAGATAATGTACAAATATGTTTTACAGAGTTTCCTAATGATAATCATGATATTTCATTCTTCTTGCCCTTCTAATAACGATAACAGTCTAGCATTATTTTTTTTTTAACTGTTCTCAGCCAGTGTGACATTCAGTTCAGAGACTCGAATGTCAGCAAGAAATCCATATGCACTCCCCGAAGCTGGGAGAAGGCCCCTTCCATTTATTTTTAGGTTGCAAGACAACGAAGTGATCTCACCTTATTATTTCTTTTCCTCCTTGCAAAGGTGTTTGGCATTCAGCGCCGCTTGGATGTTTACGCCCTGGGCCTGAGTTTTCGTCAATCAAGACCTTTTCGTGGGGCCACCCTCGTCAGAGGGCGGAGGCCTGGTAGACTGAGGGCCGCTCTCGTCTCTGGATGGGGGCCTTTCGGGGGAGAGAACGCCCCCCTCGGAAAGAGGGCGCCTTTCAGAGCAGGCTCTACGCGCACGGTGAGGAATGGCCCAGACCCTAGTGAAAGCATCGCCTAATTAGTAGAAAAAAGCAAACATTTTAAGGTTCCACCTAGACCCTAAGTAGAAAAAATTTGTTTTTTCTTTCTTTGTTTCATTATTATTATTTTTTAATTTTTTATTTTTATTTTTTGGGGTGCCAGTGTGTTCGTTCATGCATATCCTCCACTGTCGAGGAGCCTTATCTTCAGGGGTAAATACCCAACCAGCAGGGTGTACATGCTGCTATTTAGTAAATAGCCACTACAGACCTGCCTCATTCCACATCTGAGCTGCTCATCAGAAAGGAGGCGTGAGCAATGAAGACACATCAAAAACCAGAAAACGAGAGGATCCCTGGGTGGCTCAGCGGTTTAGCGCCTGCCTTTGGCCCAGGGCGCGATCCTGGAGTCCCGGGATCGAGTCCCACGTTGGGCTCCCAGCATGGAGCCTGCTTCTCCCTCCTCCTGTGTCTCTGTCTCTCTCTTTCTCTCTCTATGTCTATCATAAATAAATAAATAAGTAAATAAATCTTAAAAAAAAAAAAAAAACAGAAAACGAGAATAGAGGCACAGCCATGGTGGAACTGCATGTGATACAGGCTCGGGTTAGGAGAACATGTCTCGTCTCTGTCCTCAGATGTCTTCAACTAGTTTGGTTGGAAACTAAAGATTTTCTTTTTTTTTTTTTTTTAAGATTTTATTTATTTTTTTATTTTACAGAGAAAGAGAGAGAACACAAGCAGGGGGAATAGCAGAGGGAGAGGGAGAAGCAGGCTCCTCCCACCCCAGCAGGGAGCCCCACACAGGGCTGGATCCCAGGACCCTGAGATCATGCCCGGAGCCCAAGGCAGATGCTTAAATTAACTGACCGAGCCATCCAGGCGTCCCTAACCTAAAACCTAATTGTTCGAATTAAGCCATTTTGATATATTAACTTGTCTCCTTTTTTTACCCCCCCCCTCCAAAGTGGCCAAACTCTAGGTAACGTGTTCTTTTGATCCACCAGTGGTAAGACTCTGGAGGCAGCCCAGCAGCAGGGGTAGAGGCCCTGGGTGGCCCCTCTCCCGGCCCACGCTGAAGCCTGGGATCAGATTATTTAGGGAGCCAAGTATTTTTGTTGATGAGCGGAATGAAATCCTCTGAGAGAAAAATCAATCTTTTGCAGAGACCCCAGAGCATTGATCCTGGTGCACATTGACAGACTCAGGCTGTTTAGCTATTTGGAATGACCGCACAAAACGAGCAAGTTGTTACAGTTTTAGAGTTTTGGTGTTTATTGGCAACCCCTGCACTCCTATGATTAATCACACATTCGAAATGTGCGCGCCATGGAAATTGACTGCAACGCAGCAGAAAAAAAGTTTTCAGTTATCCTGGGATAATAAATTGAAGCTATATCCCTAAGCAGAATTGTCTTCAAGATTCCAATTTGCCTTGTTCAAAGTGTTGTTTATACAGTAGTTAGCAAAAACGCGCGTAATTATGTACAGAATTCATCCCAAGCAATTCTTTATCCACCACCACCCCCCCAAATCTTTATTGGTTTTCCATCTTCATTACCCAATATTTCGGTCGATCTCAGCAGAACCTGACTGGGGAGACGTGGTGAAGACGCGAGGCCTCGGTGACGCTCCAGATTCCCAGAGAGCGTGTGGTCAAGCGGACGGGGCCAGTGGGATCCAGGCCTTCGGCTGACCGGCTCCCCGGGGTGGGGAGTGAGGGGGGCTGTTTACACAGACACGGTGGGGACGGCTTATGAATTGTATTTCATTTCGTAAAATAATATTTACCCCTGGAGAAGGTTTGCAGTTATTTATTTATTTCCTATACGTGTAGGGCTGTCGCCAGCCACATCTGCTTCGGTGGCTGCAACCAGCAGGGCTTTATTTCATAAATACCGTGAGTCGGGAATACAGCTTCTGGAATGCAAATTATGCTTAAGTGAGTAAACATTTTAGTGGCCCCGAGCCCCCCAACGTAGGAGACAGGAGGGCCCGGCGGGAGTGGGCGCAGGAGCCGGGGCGCGGCCAGGTGGAGGGTGGGCCGGCCGCGGGGTGCCAGCTGGAGAGGGAACAGGGACAAAGAGTGGCGCCAGGGGGAAGCCCTCCCGGCAAACCCCCAGCTTCCCAGAGGCTCCTGCTTGTTCTCCCCGGAACGGAGACCTCATCCATATCTATCAGGAGAGGCCTAATTATAGAGCTCGGAGATTTTAATGGCACAGGGAAATTTAAATGCGGTGGAAAATATGAATATTCCTAAGCCAGCAGTCAAAATACGAAATGATTGGCTTCAGAATCAGTGAATTATAATTTTAGCGCTCGTCCTCCAAGGTGGAGCCCCTCTCCTTCTCTGGAAGAGTTTTGTGCACGCGGGCGTGTTTTAATGAACTCCACTTGTGGGCTTTGCTCGGCAGGGACACCTCGGCCAGCGCCCAGGTGCTCAGACGGGCTCCAGGGGACGAGAGAGCTGGTCCTGGGGTCCGGCGCCGGGGCCTGGGCCTGGCGGGCAAGCGCCAGGGCCGCTTCCCTGGCGGTGCAGGCTCAGCAGGTGCAGGGGGAGCAGGCCATTCATTCATTCGTCTGCACCCTCCCCTTCCCCTCCTGCACCTCGAACCCCCAGCTCGAAGCCACCCCATCCTCTTGGCTGAAGCCTTTCCCAGCAGGCTCGGCCAGCCAGCCGTCGGGGGACTCGCCCTTCGGGGCTCAGGCACCCCGCCGTCCAGGGGCATCTTTTGCTCCCGAGAGCATCCTATATCTTTACCTGTGGAGGAGATAAGGATGTGCCCCAGCTGCTGTCCATGCAGCCCTCAAACTGGAGAGTCATCCCATAAATCCTGTTTTATTTTATGGACAAATAAATGCTGAGGTAAAATATTCCAGGACCGTAGCTTGAATACTTGCCACAGCAGCGGCGCTGTAATAACCAGTGTGACATTAATTTACTGCATTGTGCCGTGGGAAGAAGGAGGAAGGAGGGAGAGGAGCATTAAAAGAGAAAAATGACTTTCCTTCGAATTTATTGGGATTGGCCTCCCTCATTTTCCGCCATCATTAGTTGATTAGGGCCTGATGGCCGCGTGGCCGGTGGGGCTGGAAGAGTCGCCCGAGCCGCCCGCAAGGTGCGCTGTTAATTGAGATGATGTTCGTCTCGCAGCAGCTACTGAACAGACCGCGGCGCTGGACGGGGTGGGCGGCGGGCGGTGGCGGGGCGGCCCTCGGCCCTCCTGCGGGTCCCCGCAGCCGCAGCCCTGCAAGCTTTGTCTCTATTCTGAGGCCGCTGATGGACCTGTCAGGAGGGGATAAAGTGAGCTTCCCCTGATCCCAGGCGCGCTCGCCGGCGGCTGCCGAGCAACCACCTCGGGAAGGCCCCTCGGCACCCTGGGCTTCGGAGACCAAGCCTGCGTCTGCTGCTCCTTCCTCCCCGCTGGCCCTGGCCCTACCCCTGGGTCCTGCCCCTGCCCCAGTCCCTACCCAGGCCCTGGCTTTGGCCCTACCCCAGCTCCTCCCCCTCCCTCTGGCTCCTGCCCCTGGCCCTGGCCCTGCCCTTACCCCTGCTCCTGCTCCTTCCCCTGCGCCTGCGCCTGGCCCCAGCCCCTACCCTGGCCCTGGCCCTGGCCCTGGCCCAGCTCCTCCTCCTCCCCCTGGCCCTGGCCTGGCTCCTGCCCCAGCTCCTCCCCCTCCCCCTGGCCCTGGCCCTGGCCCTGCCCCTGCTCCTTCCCCTGGCCCTGCCCCTACCCCTGCCCCTGCTCCTGCTGCAGCCCTGCCCCTGCCCCTGCCCCAGCCCTGTCCAGGCCTTGGTGGTAGATGCAGAGTCTGGCCAGTGTAACCCCAGACAGCTCTCGAACCAGACCTGAGAGCAGGACCCGTCCCCCAGGCACTCAGGCCTCACTACCCCCGATGGATAGTGGGTAGTGGATGGTCTTCCCGTACTGGTGGGGACAGGGGGCTTCCACAAGCATTGGTGACCATGGCGTATCCACACGCAGATCCCAGACCGGGCAGCGCAAAGGCTCCTAAACCCCGGCCGTGGTGGAGGCTGAATTGCACATTCACGAGGTCTCGCCGTGTCTCACCAGCAGGAAGGACGTTTCCATCGATGGGACCTCTGCTTGAACATTTTCAGGGACCCACGCTGTCCCGGGCTGGAGATTGCCTGCCGAAGGGGTCCAGGGAAGGGGATGGAACCTGACGCCTTATTTGCTGCTGGGATGATTCAGTAGGGGCCGCGTACTCTCCATTACCTTGTGCCATCTCCTCCCCCATTGAACTGCATTTAGGCTGCAGGAGAAGGCACCTGCCCAGGGTCCCGCAGCTGCGGGAGACACTGTGGCCAGGGCTCCTGGGTCCCACTGCCGGACCCTGGGTCTGGCGGCGCCTCCCACTTCCTTGCAGTCGTGGACGGTGCTGCACGTCTCCCAGCCTTGCTCCACTCGCCAAAACCAGAAGGGAGTACAGGTCGCCGTGCTGCAGGCTCAGTACCTGGTACAGAAGTGGTGGCCGTGAGGGCGCCGTCGGCTGTCCCTCTTCAAGGCCACGTCCCAGGGAGCAGGAGGGAACACGAGGCTTCTCGGGCTCTGATCACACGAGAGAAAGCACTTACTTGCCCCTTGCCCCTCCCCACGCCTGTCATGTCTGGACAACCAGACAGATGCTCAGGCCTGAAGGGTGACAAATCCACTCACAAGAGGCAGCTCGCTAAGTGGCAGTGGCCTTTTATTCCCTGACATCTTTCCAGACCCTTGAAGGGATTAGAACTGGATTAGTCTGAGATGAGCCTGGCTCTGCTGTTATCACCTGTTTATAGGATAATGACATTATCTAGGTTGGCCTAGGAGGGCCTCCCTACTAGGGGCTTTGTTCTCTTTGATCTTGAGGGTTGTGGGCAACATATCTTTAAATCTAAACAAACCCACCGAAGCCTCTAGATAAGTGGTTAAAACATCCAGTGGGAAGAGAGGAGATCCTTTCTTCCCTTCTGCTCCACACCAACAGTAATTTTAAAATGGTGCGCACGGGCTTGGAGCCTGAGACTCACCTTGCCGTTTTCAGCGCCGGCCTCCCCGCTTCTCCTTTCACACAGGCACAGCACTTTAAAGTTTACAGGGGTTTCTTTTTTTTTGTTTGTTCGTGTTTTAGGTTTTGTGGGGTTTTTTTCTACTTGTTTACTTGGTTGGCACGATTGGGAGTGGGGCTGGGTGGGCTCAACGCCCAAGATGCAGGCAAGGATGCAAAACACAGGTCCAGGAAAGCCCAGGTGCTTGCCAGCACTCACGTCACCTTAGGACCAGAGTAGATACTTAAATCCGGTTCATCTGGAAGGATCCCGAGCTTGCTCCATTGCCTGAAGCCATCAAAGACCTGCCCCCTTTGCCCAAGCAGGGCTTTTCTCAACGCCGATGCCCATAACTCTTCAGATCCAGCATCTGCTGTGGAGCCACCACCACAACTTGAATTTCAGAACATTCCCGTCACTCCCCAGATTCCTGCAGACGCCCTGCGTCCACCGTCCTCAACCCTCACTCCATCCCCTGAAGACTTCTGATCTTTCTGTTACTGTATTTTTATTATTTTATCATTATTATTATTATTATTATTATTATTATTATTATTATTGCCTTTTCTGGAATTTCATCTAAAAGGAGTCACACGTACGTACTCTTTTCTATCCGGCTTCTTTTACTTAGCACGCTGCTTCGACTTTGGGCCATTTTGTTGTCTGTTTGATTGGTTTGCTCCTTTTTACGGCAGAGCGGCCTTTCGCTGGGTGGGTGTATCACATTTTCTGTGCCCCAGTGATGGAGCACATGAGTAGTTTCCAACTCGAGGCCATTATGAATGAAACTGCTGTGTTATCCTATGTTTTTAGTTTTCTTGGGTAAATACCGAGCAGTGGGATTGCTGGGTCCTTTGGTAAATATGTAGTAACTTGACAAGAAACTGCTTGTTCTCCAAAATGGCTGTATTTCCACCAATGCCAAGTCTCTCTAATTTGACGATTGTTGTGGGTCTGTAGTACTATCTCACTGTGGTTGCATTTGCATTTCCCTAAAGACTAACATATGCTGAATATTTGACATTCATATAACTTCTTTGCTGAGGGAGGGGCCTGATCAAATCTCTTGCCCCTTTTTATTTTTTTTTATTTATTTTTTATTTTTTTTATTTATTTATGATAGTCACAGAGAGAGAGAGAGAGGCAGAGACACAGGCAGAGGGAGAAGCGGGCTCCATGCACCGGGAGCCCGACGTGGGATTCGATCCCGGGTCTCCAGGATCGCGCCCTGGGCCAAAGGCAGGCGCCAAACCGCTGCGACACCCAGGGATCCCCCGTCTCTTGCCCCTTTTTACATCGCGATGCTCATCTTCCTGGTATTTGAGTTGTACCAATTCTTCATATATTCCGGATACAAGTCCTTTTTCCAATATCTTTAGTAAAATTTTGTCTCAGTCTGTGGCTTATCTTTTCATTTTCTTAACTGTGTCTTTCAAAGAGTAAAAGTTTTTTTTTTTTTTATTTGAGAAGTTCCAGTTTATCAGTTTTAGGATTTGTGCTTTTTTGTGTCTTATGCCTAGGAAATTTTGGCCTCTCTGTAGGTCAGAGACGTTCTTCTCTATTTTCTTCCAGAAGTGTTTATTTTTGCATAGTCTGAGGTAAGAGATGAGATTTATTTGTTCCATATAGACATGTAGTTATTTTACCAGGACTTACTGTAAGGATTCTCTCCCCTACTGAACCACCTTGGTACCTTTGTGAAAACCCTATTGACTGTGTGTGTATAACTCCATTTCTTTCTTTTTTTTTTTATAACTCCATTTCTGATCTTTCTATTCTGTGCTACTGATCTGGATGTTTACATCAATATCATATTGTCTCGATTACTGTGGCTTTATTGTGTTCTTAAAATGTAATAGTTTAAGAGGCATCTGAGTGGCTCAGTCGATTAAGCGTCTGACTCTCAGTTTCAGCTCAGGTTATGATCTCAGGGTCCTGGCATTGAGCCCCACATTAGGCTCCATGCTGCTTTTCTCTCCTTATCCCTCTGCCCCTCCCCCTGTGCTCTCTCTCTCTCATAAATAAATAAATAAATAAATAAATAATGTTTTTTAAGAAATGTAAATAGTTTAAGTTCTCCAAACTTGGTTCTTTTTCAGAATTATTTTTACTTTTATAAGGACTTCGCATATCCATAGAAATTTTAGGTTCAGCTTGTTAAGTTTCACATTATGCTTGATGGAATTTTGACTGGAATTCTATTGAATCTATAGATCAATTTGAGGAGAAGTGAGATATCATAATATTGAGTTTTCCAATCCTTAAACATGGTATATCTTTCAATGCATATGTCTTTTTCACTTTATCTCAGCAATAATTTATAGTTTTTAGCATATAAATCTTGTACATGGTTTATTTATCCCTGATCAATTAACTTTGCTGACACCATTATAATTGATATTTTAAAATTTTCACCTTATTAATTTTTTAATGTTTTTATATATGGATCTTGTTTCCTGCCCATCACTAAACTCATTTATAAATTCTCTCTTATTTTGTAAATTTCATAGGTTTTCTTCATATTTTATCTTATTACCTGTATGACTTTTGTTTCTTTTATTGATTTATTGTACTGATGGGACCTCTAGTACAATATGAATAAAAGTGAAAGGAGACATCCTTGCCTTCCTCCAAATCTTAAGGGAAGCATTCCATCTTTTATCATTTAGTTTGATACAGGATCTTCATAGATGCCTTTAGTCTAGTTAAGGAAGTTCCCTGTTATTCTTAGTTTGCTAAGTTTTTATAATGAATCGGTGCCGAATTTTATAAAATACTATTCCTGGTGTCTGTTGAGATGATTGCAGTCAATTCTGCTATAACACAACACATGTGTTTCCAAAACGCCCCATGCTATTCAAAATCTAGCAAGTAAAACAACAATGCTTATGGGGAGCCTGGGGGCACAATACCCCCAAGTGTCATCAGAGATAACATCCAAAAAGATGGGAACTTCATGCAAACAGTAGCACTGTTTTACACATAGTCACTGGTTAAGGAATGCATAAATACTACTATGGCACTTTATCTTGGAAAAGACTTAAAATTTGCTTGAAAATGGATTTCAGGAGCGTTGCAGCTTATGAGTGAATGAGAAGTTGGTGGGGTGGGGTGGGGTGGTGTGCAGGGCAGGAAGGTTACCTGAAATTGGAGGAGGAGGAGAGTGGGTAAGGCTCACAGCACATGTGGTAAGCTTGTAATAGTAGACTTTTGAAGGTGTGTGTCTGGTGCTTTGTGTGTATTCCTACATGGCTCATTTCAGCAGGTGCAGGTTTGTGCATTCACCTAGTGTTTCCCCCAAACAAAATAAGTGCATAAGCAAACAGGAAATTCCCATTATGCTCAAATTATTAGGGGGCCCACTGTATTAATTGTATTGTTGAAAAGTACAAACAACTGTTATAGCAAAACTACGTATGTATGGTTTTCTTCTTTTTTTTTTTTCTTTTAGTTTGTTAAAAAGGTGAATTGCACTCATTAATTTGTGAATGTCAGCTCGGTCTACCATTCCTTGGATAAGCACCAGTTAGTCATGATGCATTATGATATTTGTATTTTGCTGGATTTGATTTGCTAAAGATTTTGTGAAGGGTTTCTTCATGCATATTTATGGGGCGTATTAATGTATCGTTCTCTTTTATGGTAATATCTTTGTCTGGCTGTGATACCCAGTTAATGCTGGCCGCACAAAATAAGTCGGGACGCGTTCCTCCTCCTGCATCTTCTGGAGTGCTTGTGTAGACTTGATACTGCTTCTTCTGTAAACAGACAGTAGAATTCATCACTGGGGTCACCTGGGCCTGAGGTGTCCTTTGCCAGAGTGTTTAAATTAGGAATTCTAGTACCTTAATAGATATAAGGCTATTCAGGTTATCTTGTCTCTTTTTGAGTGTGCTTCGGCCGTCTGTATCTTTCAAGGAATAGGTCAACTTCAGAAACATTGTTGAATTTACTGGCAGAAAGTTATTCATACTACCCACCTTTTCTTCCCTCTTTTAATGGCCTGTAGGCTATATAGTAAGGTCCCTTCTTTAACTCCTGACATTGGTAATTTATGTGTATCTCTTTATTTATTGATTGATCAATCTGTCTAGGGCTATATCCATTTTACCGATCCTTTAAAAAAAAAAAAAACAGATTTGGTCTTCATAGTTTTCCTCGAGTGTTTGTCTGTCTCTAAGTCATTCATGTCCAATCTTTATTCTTCCCATTCTTTGAGTTCTTTGAGTTTCAGTCGTTCTTATTTTTCTACTTTCTTCATGTAAAGATTAAATCATTGAATATAGTCCTTGTTTTCAAATACAAGCATTCAATGTCACACACTTCCCTAAATCTCTGTGTGAGTTGTAACCTGTATATTTTGATATGTTGTTCTTTTTTCTTTTGGCTTATAATACTTTAGGGCCATGGTATTTTTTTTTTGTGGGGGGAGGTGGTATTTTTTTTATTTGTCTTGATTTATCTTTTTTTTTTTTTTTTGACCTAGGGGTTATTTAGATGCATATTGTTTAATTTCCAAATGTGTGTGGATTTTTCCAAAGATCTTTATGTTATTGATTCTTTTAAAAAATATATTTATCTATTCATGAGAGACAGAGAGAGGCAGAGACACAGGCAGAGGGAGAAGCAGGCTCCATGCAGGGAGCCCTATGTGGGACTCGATCCCAGGACTCCAGGATCACACACTGGGCTGAAGGCAGAAGCTTAACCACTGAGCCACCCTGGCATCCCTGTTCTTCATTCTTAGCTTTAATTCCATTGTGGTCAGAGAACCTGCTCATGATTTCAATTATTTTAAATTTATTGAAACTTCTCTTGTGACCCAGAATGATTATCTGGGTGAGTATCCCATAAGCACTGGAAAATATATGTATTTCGCTGTATTGGGGTGCTGTCTAAATTCTCTAAATGTCATTCTGTTTCAATTGATTGTTACTGAGGCTGGAAAATGTTTAACCGGATCCTTGGAGGGAAAAAGACTTGCATTTGTAGCACTAGAGGATTTCTGTGGTATAAATACTCCCATCATAGCCAAACTTAAGCTACCAGTGTGGTGTCATCGAAAGCTGGATTGGGAGGAAATGTGAATAGACTCCTTTCACTCTAGTCAATGCGAGCTAGCTGAAGCACTGTGATAATGGTGTTCAAATCTGTTATGTCTCACTGACTTTTCTTGGTCTACCTGTTCTTTCAAGTACTCATAGATGGGTGTTGAAATCTCCAAAAAAACTTGTCAGTTTTTCCATTTCTCTATCCGGTTCTTTTAGTTTTTGTCTTAATGTATTTTAAAACTTTATGAGGTGCATATACCTTATGAAATGTACCCCTTTGACTCTGGTAATATTTCTTATTTTGCAAAAAGTGGACTCTCCTGACACTAATATAGCTACTCAAGGTGTTCTTTTGATTTGTGTTTGTATAGTATAGCATTTTTTTTCATCCTCTTACTTAAAAAAGAATTTACTTTGGAATAATTTTAGATTTATAGAAGAGATGCAAAGGTAGTACAGAAATTTCCTGTATGCCCTCACTCATCTTTCCCTAATGTCAACATCTTACATAACTATGGTACATTTTTCAAAATTAAGAAATTAATGTCGGTGCATTATCATCAATAATATTATCAATATAATTGATATTGATAATATCAATAATATTAGCATGTTATTAAACTACACACTTTATTTGGATTTTCCAAGATTTTTCACTAATGTACTTTTCTGTTCCAGGAACCAGACCAGGAGACCGCATTTGTCTCTCTTGTTTTCTCTGATCTGTGATAATTCCTCAGTCTTTTTTTCATTTGTTTGTCATTGTCTTTATACTTTCGAAGAGTATTGGTCAGGTACTTTATACACTGTTCCTTAATTTGGCTTTGTCTGATATATTCTCATGACTACACTGGGATGATAGAAGGTGAGTTGCCTTTCTTATCACATAATATCAATAACATAATATCACATAATATCATTGGTAAATGATATCAAGTGACCTTGTTGGCGATGTTAACTTTGCTCATTCAGTTAAGGAGATGTCTGCTAGGTTTCTCCACTTTACTTTTACCTCTCCATACTCCACTTATGGGAGTGAGTCACCGAGTCCTGCCCTCTAAAGGGAGAAATATAAAATTTGAAGCTCAGTTAATGTGTGTGTGTGTGTACATATATGTGTATATATAGTTACATATATAATTATATATTTATCTCTCTATATAACTCAGAACATTTGACCTTTCTCCCCATCCCTTTATTTATAACTTCTTTCCCTGACACTGAGAAAACCAGCTTCCATTATCTACAACTTAACTAACTTATTCGTTCAACTGTTATCTATGTAAAGTAGATTCAGAATTGCCAACCTGTACCTCTGTGAGAAACTGACTTGCCAATTAGAGTCTCATATTTACATGCAGTTGTTTTTGTCTTTACTTTGGTCAGCACCTTTGCCTTCACCTCAGTGGTGATATTATGTCACACATTTATGATTCATTTGTCGCAGTCTACATTCCATCCCGTGATCTTTCAACATACTCGTTGACCTCTCTTTCTTTCTCTTTCTTTCATTCTTTCTTTCTCAATATTGCATGCTGTAGTTTGCTCCACCCCCATAATACTACACAGAATAGTCTCATCCACCCTAAACTCTCGTTTGTAGTCACCTCCTTCCCACTCCTCAACCCCCGGCAGTTATCTGTCCTCATGGTTTTGTCTTTTTTTTTTTAATTTCATTAAAATGGAATCATGGGATATGTAGCCTTTGGATGTGGCTTCTTTCATTTAACAAAGTGCATTTAAGATATAGCCAGTGTTGTGTAAATCAGTAGCTGTGCCACAGTTTGCTTATTCATTCATCTGCTGAAGGACAACTTGGTATCCTTCTACTTTTGCCTTCTCTGTGTCCTATATACAAAGCGTATTTCTTTCACACAATATATACAGATGGGTCTTGTTTTATAACCAATTTGACATCCTTCATCTTTTAATTATGATGTTTAGATCATTTACACTTATTGCAATTATCAATAAGGTCAAGTTTAACTTTACCATCTTGCTATTCGTTCTTTTTTTTCATGTCTGTTCTTTTGTCCCCTCTTCTGTTATTTTGGATTGATTGGATTTTTTATATCTCTATTTTATCTCCACTACTTCTTTGTTTTATCTTAAACTGGTTGTTCTATGATTTATACACACATCTTTAGCATCCCAGTTTACATTCATGCCACTTCACATATTTTATAAGAATCCTACAGCACTACACTTACATTTCTTTCCTCTCTTTTTGCCTATTACTTATGTTATTAACTTTTTATGTTGAGTCTTATGGCTTAAGGCTATGTTATGGTAAGGTTATGTTAAGAAAGTGGCTTCTACTCATAGAGCCCATGGTCAGATCCTGGCTCTACTACTGACTTTTGTGACCTTAGGTAAACCACTTTTCCTCTCTGTGTCTTGGTGTCATCATCTGTAAAGTGGGAATAATAGATCTGATGTGAAAAAATAAATGAAATAAGGCATGATGTGCATGGCCCACCATGACTAGCACACACAGAGCCTGGGGGCATAGCCTCCCTCAGGATCCAAACTCCAAAATGTTCTCAGAGGCAGAAAGCTGAAAGTGAACAGTTTCCCAGCTCTGAGCACACCCCATTGCTTGCTCCTCATGATCTGACCCTCTGTGGCACCAGGAGACAACAGCAGATGCCAAAATGAACCATGGTGCCAAACATAGGGAGCCCATCTGTGTTGACACCAGCAGGCATAGCTGATATCTTTTTCTCCAAGAAGAAAATTAAACTAAAAATCAATTCTACTTCATGTGAGCTCCCAGAATCACAAGGACTAGGTTCCTAAGGAATCTTGCTTCTACAAAACCTAGACATTGAGCTTCAGCAGGCTCCTGTCTACAGACACCGAGCAGGATTCCTAATGGAGAGTGGAGGTTATGGCGTAGCTGACTTTCCTACCTCCTGGCCCTGCTGCCTGCCTCCTCGCCTGAGCTGTTAGCTTTCTCCTGGACAGATGGGTTAGTGCACTTGTGAGAAAGTGAATTCTGGTGTAAGACACACCGAAGTGGGAATCAAGACCCCATCTTCATGAACTGGGACCTTGGGGAAGTCATTAACCTACTAACCCTCAGTTTCCTAACCTATAGAATGGGAGTAGAAATGAAACATGTCTCAAAGCATCGTTTTGAGCAACTGAATGAGACTGAATTTTAGCTGAGGGAAGTGGAGGGCTGATATTCTAAAATGTTAGCTAATATTCCCCTCTCCACACTCTCATTTTATTCCTGAGTCTATCCCCCGATAATCAGCCACGCCCAAGGGCAGACGTATAGCCACAGAAATCAGATAAAGAAAGGAGTCCTTTTCTATCTTTCGATTTCTAGAAGTCCAGGCCCAAGGGTGCGACAAGACTCAAAGCACAGATCTGGAAGAGAGTAGCATGTGGAAGAGCAAGGTGTGTGTGTTGCCTCAGTGGAAAACACTGACCCAGAACAGTAAGGAGGGCAGGAAGGGGCGGGCACCAGAAGCATGATGGCTTCCAAAGACCCTGAGAAATGTGCCCTGTTTGCAGTTCCCAGTGGCTTTGTGGGATCCAATGATAGCTGGGGCAGGGGGAGAGGAGACAGGGCCTCAGTGCCTGGGCCAGCCTCAAAGGAATATTGGCTGGGGGTATGCCCAAGCATACCTGGGCCCAGGCTGCCTCAGAGGGCTGTCCAGGAGGGGGCAGGACCAAAAGAATGCCCCCCACCCTGTCCATGCCCGGGGTCTAGAGCGCCAACCCTGAGAAAAGTGGCAGACAGGAAGGGAGCCACCCAGGTGGCCTGTGTGGACAAAACTCCAGATACCAAATGGGGCGTGGGGTGTGGTGCAGCATTTAGCAAGGATGCCAGCAGGGGATGGAGGTGCGATGTGAGAGGGTCTCTTTGCCCAGTCAATCTGCAAATGCATTTGCTGAATCTGTAGGTGGGACAAGTATACGCTCTCATGATGCGACTTGCTGTAATGATAACACGACACTGGCACACACCTAAGGCCTCAGGTTGGCACGGGGACTTGACCTGTTCAGAGCTCTGCTGTGTTCGTGGCGGCTTTTAACCTCGCAGTGATACACGAGGCACCCAGAGCCCTGCTCTCCGGGGGGAGCTCCTGCAGACCAGTTGCTTCCTGCACTCACTGTCCTCCTAAGGCCTAGCGGAAAGGAGATGTCCCTTCCTAAAACTGGTGATTCTTACCCCCCAAGTGCTTACTGAGGCCCTGCTGTACACTGGGAATGGGGGCAGCGAACAAAGCAGAGAGGGACCCCGCTCATGGGGCTCACGGTTCAGAGGAGTTAGCTGCTGAACCTCATTAACATTTTTTGCCATTAATCAGTTCAAGGCGGGAGCACTTTCACAGTCACTGGTTTCTAGGGCGTAAGCAGGACGTGGGCTCAGGCCTTACTGCCCGCGGCCTGCTGCTCACCACCGGGCGCCTCTCGTGGCTGTTTCTGATCAACTGTACGGTCAGACAGTCGGTTCGGAGATGCCTGTCGCACACGAACCGGGTGGCCAGACCCCCTCCTTAAGGAGATGCAGACACGGGGGCCGAGCCGCACGCCAGGTGCAGCGTGAGTGCAGTCAACAAACACTCCAAGGCTATGGTCAGGCAGCATGACTTCTGCTCTTTGGATTATTGTCGCTGCCACGGCTGTCGTGGCTATCAGTAATAAAAGCCTCCCCTGCTCCAGAGGAGGAGGGTCCAGAGATTATAAACAGGACCCCCCGCCACACCCAGGGGTCAGGGGCTCTGGGATTAGTGGACTCCCCAAAGCCGGGTGTCTTTGCAGGACCAGCAAGCACAGGGCAGGGCTGTGGGGCCTGCTAGGCATCAATTCTGGGTCTTGTTCACGACCTGCACCGCGTCCCTAGACATCTCCGTTTGGCGACACTTTCATTACATCCACTTCCTGCCCTTACGTAAGCAAGGGAACCTCCTACCACCGTCCTGAGTGGAGAGCCCACGTCGCTGGGCGTAGAGAGGCAACAATCGTAACACAGATACAGTAAGTACAGAACAGTACGTGTGCGCTGGCGCGTGGTTGCCTGAGCTTGAGGCCGAGGTGGGTGTCAGTGAACGGAGAGCCTCGGGACCAAACACAGAATGGGGAAGACATCATGTTCTCGTCGGGGGACCCTGGCATCACTGAGGCTCGTGCCTCAGCCCACCCGTCAAGCCCGGCCCCACCCCAGTCACCTGCAGGTTGATCCAACAGCCCCAGCCACCCAGCCACCCACCCCCAGCCACACCTTATGTCCCTGCTTCCTGCCAGGGGCACCGGCCACACCTTCACATTGGCTTCACCTGCCCCGGGTCGCCTACCCCTGTGCTCTGGGATCGCCTCCCCAGGGAGCTGCCCGCACCCAATCCTCGTCTCAGGCTCTGCTTCCAGGAAAGCCCAGGATGCACGTGGTGTCTCTGCGGCCCCTGAAGTCATTTCAGGTCCTCCCCCTCACCGAGCACACGTCCTGCGGCACTGACTGCACCCCTCGTAGCTGTGAAACCTGGAGTGGCCCGTTAGCATTTTTGAGGCTCTTCCATCACGTGCGGCAGCAGCAGCTGCACCTGCCCCCACAGGGCCTGCGCGAGACTTGGATGGCTCCGTGGTAGGTACACCGCCGCCAGCTTGAGAAAAAGGTGCCGGATGCTGTTGGTTTAAAGCCCCCGGGGCCTGGCGTCTGGCCTGTGGCGCAGCACACGGGTGGACGCTGTCGGCAGGTGAGACACACCTGCGCTTGCAGAACAACAGGTGGGGAAGCCGGTTGGAGCCCTGGGCCACGCTCAGCCGTGTGTGCGGGCTGCTGGCCCAGCTGTGCTGTTCCAGAAGTCGGAGGGGCCCGTTTCGGGGCAAAGGTGCGGTGCCAGGAGGCCTGCAGCCGGCTGTCCTCGCTCTACAGAGCACCCCCTGGGGCGCCCCGCCTGGCTCCTCCTGCACCCACGGGATGCGGGCTACTCACTGCCCCCCACCCCGGGCCTTAGCAGCGCGGACCTGCGCCTTCCTTGCACCTTCCAGCTCCCCCTCCCTGCTTCCTCCCCTGTAGCCCTCCCGGGGCACCCACAGCCTCTGCTCCTCGGCAGACCCTTCACGAGCCAACTGACGCCTCGGGTCTGCAAAGTGTGTCCCCTGCCAGCCCGTAGGACGCGCTCCTCTTTAGAGGACGTACCCTGCACCCGGCAGCCCGATGACTGGCACGCGCACCTCCCTCCCTCGGACTGGGTGCCTGCATGGTGGGCCTGGTCTCTTCCATCCGGATAAGCCCAGGGCGCAGCGGGCAGGAGTCAGCTCGGTTGTGCCGAGTACGTCTGTAGCCCCCCAGCAGCTGGCCTGCTCTGTCCTGGGGGAGCCCAGCATCAGCCGTTGGGTGAATGGGGCTCCTCTCTAGACGCACAGGACAGATTATTATTTCCCAATCGTGTCACTCACTCCTGCCTCAGGACATTTGCACTTGCTGTTTGCCCTGCTGGGAATGCCCTTCTCCTCGGCTCCTTTTGTCATTCGGGTCTCAGCTGACAGGTTGTCACCTCTTTAGGGAACGTCCTTGACCATCCACCTCAATGTTCTTCTCCATCCATCTAATATTATCCGATGCATTTTATTTTCACACTGTTTTCCCCTCCGCTGCTCCAGAGCGTCACCCGAGAGTCAGTAACACTGGGGTGCTCACTCTGGACTGCTTCCCCGCCCCTCCACACCCGCCCTTGCCCACCGGGACTCCAGGAAGTGACCTCGCCCCCCTCCCTGGCATCAGCCCAGTCAGGAAGCTCTCAGCTTCGTCATCCAGCCGTTGGCCCCTCCGGTCGCACATGCAGCCTTCTGTTCCCTCCAGGTGGCACAGAGCACCCAGGGCACAACGCCAGGGGGCAGCACAGTGCTCGGCCCTCGGGCCAGGGAGCCCCAGACCTGCCCTTCCTGGTGGGGCCCCACCTGGGCACCCGACCTGCTGGGGTGCTGGGGTGCTGGGGTAGTGGGGTGCTGGCTTCATCAGCCCGAGAGCGCGCCGATCCCAAGCCTGTCACCGCTTCCACCTCCCTCTCTTTCCAAGACCTGGAGGGGCCGAGTGAGTCTGGGAGCACAATAAAGGGTTCTAGATAAACTTCGCTACCAAACAAACTTGATAGGAAAATGCCAAGTAAATCGAGATCACATGTTCAGGTTGGTTATTTTAGAAAAGATTTCAGGGATTGATAAGTACGATAAGCCCTAGGATGATTATGAGGTTTAAATATATATATATAAATAAAATAAAAATAAATAAATAAATAAATAATAAATAAATAAATAAAATATATACCTATATATGAATATAAATATATTTTAGATATTTAATATATGGAGATATAAATATATTTTAGATATTTGATATATGGAAATATAAATATATTTTAGATATTTAATATATGGAAATATAAATATATTTTATATGTTTAATATATGGAAACAAATATATTTTAGATATTTAATATATGGAAACATAAATATATTTTAGATATTTAATATACGGAACTATAAATAAATTTTAGATATTTAATATATGGAACTATAAATATATCTTATATATTTAATATATGGAAATATAAATATATTTTAGATATTTAATATACGGAAATATAAATATATTTTATATGTTTAATATATGGAAACATAAATATATTTTATATATTTAATATATGGAAACATAAATATATTTTAGAAATTTAATATATGGAAATATAAATATATCTTATATATTTAATATATGGAAATATAAATATATTTGAGATATTTAATATATGGAGATATGAATATTTTATATATTTAATATATGGAAATATGAGTATTTTTGTATATTTAATATATAATAAATATTATGTATACTATATTATATTACATATTATATTATTATTAATACAATAAATATATTTTGATATTTTGTATTATATTTAATATGTATATATACTATAAATAATATCATATAATAAATTACAATACATATATTATATTTAATGTTATTAATATAATAAATATTTATTTATAAATATATTTTTATATACACACAATATAAAATAATAAATACATTTACACCATGTATAAATATATGCAATAAGTATATATATGTGCACATATATGTACAATACACATATATACACACATACACACGCTATATATACAATATGCCCACGTATTATCCATGTATAGGGAATAGGCGATCTTCCCTCCTTAGTCCAAGCCCAGAGCTTCGGACGGAGGACTGTGACTTCGCCTTGGGATGGAAGCTGCCTCCGGTCCATGCTGGGAGCCACGGAAACCCGCTGTGGTCGCTGCTGAGGGACGAACAGGCCTTTCCAAAGCACCGCAGGACAGGCAGCAAGCTCCCTCCGGCAGTGGCACGAGAGTCACCTGCTGCGGGAAGCAGGCCGGGTCGCGTGGACACCGCGGGTCAGGGCCCAGGGTGGGCAGGGACAGGCGCCGGGGCCTGGCCTGGCACTCTGTTAGGGCTAACTCTGTTCTTTCCATTATTCTGACATTTAAAAACATAGGTTTCCCGTGGCTTTAAATCAGAATCTTATGCTCATCTTGAAAAAAAAAGTGAGGCGATGTGGCCGCGCTAGACCTATTGTTCTCCGAGAGAAGCTGAGCAGTGCTGTCCCTGCCAGAGGGGTCCCCGCGTCCTCTGGCTGCAGGTGCCCCCGGCCTCTACCACAGGCTTCCGAGTCTCCGACCCTGGATTATGCCAACGGTGCTTCCCCAACCCACAGTCTAGCAGCTTTGGGACATGGTCAGGTTTCTCTCGTCAGCACATTTATTCAAAGGCTTATGTTTGATCTGGAGAAAACAAAAATGTGCGTTTTCCATTTTATGGTGTCATATGCCCATGTGCGTTTTAAGGAAACTGTTTTTTTTTTTTTCTTCCTAAAACCTGGAATCAATGCGTCCCTCCAGGAAGACGGGTCACGAAGTCCCGAGGCCTCGTGGGTCCCGGCCGTGCTCTCCCAGGTGGGCTCTCCACTCCGAAGAAGCAATGCAAGACCCTCTCAATATTGCTGTTCATCAGGTCTTGCGCTCCTTTTCTGAACCTTCCAAGTGATTCACTTATGACCACTTTTTTATAAAAATCAGAAATGAAAAGCCCTACTTTCAAATGCTGTTAGTTTTGATGGGTTGCCTTGGGGTCCGGGGTTGGGGGGAGGCGGGCCCGGGGGTGCCCACAGCCCTCTGGGCCTGCCCACAGCGTCTGCATGGGGAAGGGGCCATGCCCCATGCCCCCACTTGGGCTGGCCGGCCGGGGACAAGAGCTCTGAGCACCCCACACTTGGGTCGTCGAGCACTGCCCTCGGAAACTTTCGTGGGTGATGGCTTGTGAAGGGTTCCAGAGAGTTCAGACACAAATCGATAGTGTGCATTACAAGAGAGTGTGAGCTAACAAAGGTGCTGGTGGGTCATGCATCTTAAAACAGCTTCTTGGGGACTTTAATTGTCGGGATGTTCAGGAGAAGAGTATGACCTTATGGGGCATTTTCCAGAATAGAATAGTCTATATATTAAAAGGCAGCAAATGATTCATAACTGGTTGGCGGCCGGGCCTATGGGCCCACGTTTCCCATGTGGATTTTTTTCTCTGCATTGCAAACTCTTACATTAAATTGTGATAAATGAAGAGTGGGGGCTACTCATACAAATCAATGACTCTAGTGTGTGTGTCATTAGCCTGAGAGATGCAGGCAGCGGTCAGTCCCATAAATCATGTGATGATCTGCTGTCTGCAACACGATGCGAGCAAGCAGGCGCATTAGGGAGGTTAAGGAATGAAATTAATCTGTGCATTTTCCTTCTCCCTCCTTCCGCCTTCCCCATCACCTGGTCACACGGAAAGAATTAAAATCACATGATCCGAACTCAACCAGCTCCAGAACAGTAAATTGGTTAAGTTTGACTTCACCTTTCAACTTCGAGTTAATTATGTATTAGGGGATTAATTTATTCACAGGCACCGAGAAGGCAAATGGAGAATAGGGGAAACCTACCAGGGCCTCTCATCCAGGTGCCAAGGTTATTAATTGCTCTGGCTGTGCCACGAGCTCTACCTGGGCAGCCGTGGGGCGGGGGCCGCTGCATCGCCCTCGAATGTGCTAGTCCGGTCCTGCTCTGGGGCTGCAGCTGCAGAGAGTCAGCCCCCACCCCACCTCGGGGCGGCCCTGCTGCGTGTTTGCGTTCCAGGGGAGGCCCTGGCTGTGACGCTTGGTCGCCGGAGAAGCCACGATGAAAAGCCCGTAGTGAGATCCCACCCGGGGTGGGACCTGGTCTCTCCAAGAGCCAGTAGCCTCGGCCTGAACACCTCCCAGGGGTGGAAGCTCCGTACCCGCAAAGCTGGTGTTTGGCAGTGCACAGCTCTGACCTCCTGCACCCCGACCCGCACACCTGCTCTTTGGACACCCGAGGACAGCGATCGCTCTCTCCCACACTGTCCCCCATCCTCTCCTCAGACGTGCCCTTCCAGCAGCAGCATTCCCAGGCCGCTCAGCGCTGTGGTCCACTGCGCAGATGGCCCTTGGTCCCACTTCTCACAGGGCTACTGGAAATGAGAACTGGAGCAGAGAGGGCAGATGACACGTCCTACCTCCGTGTCCTGTCCCGTCCCCACCCGCACAGCCACGGACCGCGCGGGACGCTGGGCTCTCACCTGTGCGACGGCCACTCCCGATCACACACCCCGAAGTCCATTGGCTGCGCGGAGCCAAGTGAGAGCAATTCTCACACACGGTCGTCCGTGTGGAGGTAAAACATGAGGATGCTGACTGGATTCGACAATGACCTTTTGCTTATAAAAACTCACAATCCTCGACATGAATGGTGGCCTTAATGTTTCCTGCGCAGAGAGTCCTTTGCGGCTTACTGAACGCGTCCCCTGCCGCGGTGACCAGGTTTCACCTTCTCAACTGCCCGGGACTTGGGGGCCAAAGACCCCCATTCAACTGCGAAGGAAACTGAGACTCAAGTTTGAAGGACTCGCAGGTGGCCCTCAAGTGGCTCAGTTGCCGTGGCGGTGCGGTGCGGCGCTCATCGCAGGAGGGACCGGGCCCTGCAGGGCTGTCTTGGGCTCGTCTTCCTCCTCCTTCGGTAGGTGGAAGGTTCTTCTGGCCTAAGTGTGCTTGCCCGTCATCGGAGGCCCAGTGCCCCCCCAGACCTGTGCGCTGCGTTCCAAACATAGTTAAAAAAAAGTAAGTCGAGCAAACATCAGAACATGAGGAGAGTTCATGTAATGTGGAGATTGAAGTTTCTCTAGAAAACTCATAAAACCTGGCCATTGGGTTGATGATCGTGGTGGTAGGAGCTCCCACACAGAGGGGCGCATGGCCTCGGGGACTGTGCGACACTCACCCTGGCCATGAGGCCACGGGCAGATAGGGGCCCAGGTGATGCCTCATCCTGCTGCCTGTGACCTGACGACCCACCCCTTTCCCCCCATGTAGCCACTGACCAAGGAGGCCACCCCCTCCGCTCCCAGGCTGCTCCCTTGTCCACACATGCCCGCTCATCACTGTGTAGCTTTCCTCTTTCTTGTCTGAGTCCTTCTTGGTCTTCACATCCAATTCAGGCTGGTTTACGGGGCCTTTTGTGGACCCTCGTCGGCTCCTCCTTCCAAGCTCAGACAGGACTTCTCAACCAGTTGGCCCAGGGAAGATATCAGAGCCAGAAAGGCCCCGAGGATATTTTAAAATATATTTTATTTTTTTTTGAAAGAGAGATGGAGGGTGAGTGATGGAGAGGGGCAGAGGGATAAGAAGACTCCCCACTGGGTAGAGCAGAGCTCTACCCCTGGACCCTCCAACCCAGCACCTTTCATCCCAAGACCTTCCACCCCAGGACTCTCCATCCCAGGACCCTCTACCCCAGGACCCTCCACTCCAGGACACTCCACCTCAGGACCCTCCATTCCAGGGTCATTCATCCCAGGACCCTCTATCCCAGGACCCCCACCCCAGGACCCTTCACTCCAAGACCTTCCATCCCAGGACCTTCCATCTCAGGACCCTCCACCCCAGGACCCTCCATCCCAGGACCCTCTATCCCAGGACCTTACACCCCAGGACCCTCCACCCCAGGACTCTGAGATCATGACCTGAGCCAAGGTCAGGTGCTTAACTGGACTGAGCCCCCCAGGCTCCCTGGTCCTGAGGATATTTGAATCCAACTTTTTTGTCTACATCCAGGAAATCAAGACCAGGTTGGAGCCCTGGCCTGCCTGTGTCACAACCCCATATGCACGCCTTCTTAAGGCCCCATGAAGCCTCCCCCAAGTACACTGCTATTTGGATACCCTTCTTGCCTGATCCTCACATTTTAGATTTGGCTGGAAAAAACACACAAAGATGTACAGAGAATAGCCAAATACCCAAGTCCTCAACACCCAGAATGAACAAATATTAACATTTGCCATATTTGCTGCAGATATGAAAAACAGCAACTGTGAGCCCTGTCTAGGGGACCAGCTGAGTGACACATTGACAGCCCCTACACCACTCCTGATCCCAGCCCATCCTCTCTTTCTTGATGCAGCCATATTATGACTTGGCTGCACGTGCCTGTGATCCATGTTTGCACATGTGGGTATACATACACAGCCACACACACCCGCCTGCACATACGTAGCACATAAACACAAGTGCACACATGCATATACATGTACACACACACCTGCACACATGCAGCACGTAAGCACATGTGCACACATGTACACACATACACATGCCTGCACACATGCAGCACATGCATACACATGCACACATGCCTGCACACATACAGCACATTGCACACATGTACACACATACACATATACACATGCCTGCACACATGCAGCACATAAGCACATATGTGCACACATACACATATGCACGTGCCTGCACATATGCATGCACATGCACACACCTGCACACACGTGGCACATAAGAACATGTGCACACATGTGCATGCATACACACATACACATGCCTGCACACATGTAGCACATGCATACACATGCACACACGTGCCTGTACACATAAGCACATACGCACATGTGCATGCATACACACATGCATGCACACATACACACAGTCTAAATTACATATGCTGTGTGGTTACATGCAAGTACCTAAATCCACATAAATCTTTTGCTTTTTTCCCACCAGCACTGCTTTTTAAAAAGATTTATTTATTTGAGAGACAGAGAGAGGGAGAGAGCACCGAGCAGGGAGAGGAGCAGAGGGGGAGAGAGAGAATCCCAAGCAGAATGCATGCTGAGTGCAGAGCCCGATGTGAGGCTCCACGGCATGACCCCGAGATCACAACCTGAGCCAACACCAGAGTCAGACACCTAACTGACGGCACCCCCAGGGGCCCACCACCAGCACTGCATTTCTGAGGTCGATGCTCACCACAGCCGGAGACCCAGCTTGGCTGCGCGGCATTCCAGGAGAGGGTACACCATCTTTTTTCCCGTCTCCCTTTTGAATATGCATTTCCGTTGTTTCTGACTTTCTACTGTCAGACATGGTAAAATTCTGACAACCCCATGCATCTCTTCTGGGGCTCACAGATGAGGCTGTTCTAGAGCTTTCTCCATTCGGTGGAGACGTCCTGGGTCTCTCTCCCTAGGGAGACCGAGGCCTTCCGGGCCCTGCAGGGGTCATAAGCGCGGGTGCCCCCAGCCAGTCCCTGGGCACGTTCCCTGGAGTGTGCAATCACACTGCTCTCACTTCCTCACCGAGGCCGGCACGGGCTGGGCACATGACCCATCTCCAGCTGGCTGTGTCCACACGTGCCGGCCCCGGGGAGCCCCAGCCCATGGCATGCTCATCCAGGGCCCATTAAACCTCTCACTTTGTATTTCCTAATTCCTTTAAGAAATCCCAAACCTGTCTCCTTGGATAGAAATAAAATAAATGCAATATCTATTGCTATCGCTTAAACACAAATTATAGTATTTTTTATTAAATACTCTGTTGTCAAATGCTTGACATTCCTCATAATAGATAAAAAAGCAACTAAAACTAGTTATTTTCTGTTACCTTAGAGGCTTGCAACATAGTTTGTAGTGTATTTACTTGTTATGTTCTGCTTGTCGCATTTCATTATAAGCACGTGAATTATTCTCCCTATTAAATTAAATGCACTCTTCCCTTCCCCCCCGCTACCCTTGAGCTATAAGAGGTGAAGGTCTGGAGATGGGGGAGCCGGTGAAGCCACCTGGTGCTCAGAGCTCCAGCCCTGCCCTGGCATAGGCCCCACACTTGGAGATGGGGTCCAGAGACCACCCCCAGTGTTCCCTGTCTGGGGGGAAGGTTGCTGGTACCCCTCCTCTGGCTTTCTGCTCAGCAGAGGCCGAGCCTACATACTCTTTCCTGCCACCTGCACAGCAGCCCTGGAAGGCAGGCCGGTTGCCCACTGCACCCGTTTTACAGATAAGGAAATGATCCCAAGACGAGGGGCTTTCGAGTGGAGGTCAAGTTGAGGCCAGAGCCCTTGCCTCCACCTCCACCCCCACCGCCACCTCCACCCCCACCAGGTTGCTGCTGTGCCCCAGGCACCTGGCTAACCTATCACGGGCCATACCTTCTTCTACCCCAGTGGTGGCAGGGACAGCATCTGAGGTTAGGGCAGCATTAGCCGGCCTTGGGCTGTGAGGAGGCTGGGGCTCTCGCGGGACACAGGACGCCCCTGTGCTTGTGTAGCTTGGTGAGCCCAAGAGCCGGGGTTCGAGCCAGGTCTGGCTTCGGACCCCCGTTCAGAAGCTGTAAGGGGATAGATCTTAAACTCAAGTTGGGGTCCCAGGCTCCTTTGAGGATTTGATGAAATCTGTGCCCCCCTTCAAAGTGGAGGGGGTGCACATTTCTCACATGAACCACATATGATGTACAATTTTAGGGGCTTGGTGGACTGTCTGTGGGCCATCTAAGGACCCACACAGGTCCCCGTTCTGGGTCAGAAGGTGCCCGATGAGAGGTCGGCGTTCCCTCCTTTTGGGGTTCACCTAGCCTAAAGGAACTGAGATGTGACCAACTGCTCTGCCTCCCACCCTTGGGCCCCTCCCTCCATAAAACAAAACAAAACAAAACAAAACAAAAAAACAAAACAGAAAACACTTTCTGGTGGTTGAGTCCCCAGAATTGAAATGGGCGCCGGTGGATCCCGGGCTAGGGGACCCGCTGAGGGAGGCCAGGACCTGGGTTTTCTGCATCCACAAGGGCATGGAGGGTATGAGCCTGAGCACCCGCTCAGGCCTCCTGCTCAGCCTGCCGCGCCCCGCTCCAGCCAAGGCGCTTCTTGGGACACGAGTGAAAGCCAGGTGGTCACTGCGAGCCCCCGAGCCTATCCCTTCAAGGGGGCCGTGCCTGGCCGGGCCGAGAGAGCTCAGTTCGCTCCCCTGCAGCACGCGGAGCCTCCTCTCGAGGCACCTGCGGCCCAAGTGAGGGCTCCACCTCCCTTGGAGCAGAAGCTGCGCCTGTTTGTATTTCTCTACCTACACGCTTAGCCCGTGGGTCCCTGGTCTGACCTGTTCTTGCTGCTTAATCTTACAGAGAACATCCTCAGGCCTCCTGCTATCTTGATGTGTCTTTCAGCAGCAGCCACTCCATCATCTGAAAGCTTTGTAGCAACCTAGCACCTCTCATCCGAGGCCGCTTCCCTAACACAAACGCTTCCCAGAGCTGTGCTGATAAGGCTCGGCAGTGCCGGGGAGGGGAGCTGATAAGGCTACATGCACATCAGAGAATTATGCTTCCTCAGCCCCACAGCCGCCTCGCCCAGGAGCCCAGTCGTGGTGCTAGGGAGCATCTCTGGGGACAGACAAAGGGGGAGACGAAAGGAAAGTACCTTGAAAGTCTTTGGATGGAAAAGAAGACGCCGGACAAGACGGATGGGGTCTTCTTGCGTGGACTTCATCGGGGTCCCCAAACTGCCACCCAGGCTACCACGGCTGAGGCATCGTGTCCATTGGCACGATGGGCACCAGTGGGCACCAATGCAGGTGTGGGTGTGAATGGAAAGAGGAGGCCAAGGCGAGGGAGGGAGCTGACCAGCCCTCGGGGCGGGCTGACCTTAAACGTGACCTCTGTCTCGCCCATTTGGAACCGCTAGTTTAGGGTTGCTGAGTCTGTTTCCTGGGGGGCTCTCCTCGCCACCACTCTGATCACCTGTGACCCCTGAGTGTAGGTAAAGTCCGCCAGCGATGAAAGAATCGGGACTGGTTGTGGCAGGAAAGAGGTGAAGCAGGGAGGTGCTGGGGAGGAGGGAAGGCCAAGGGAGAAGGGAGGGGGAAAGGGCAGGGTGGGGGCCCAGGAAGGGGGGCGGGGGAGGGCACCCCTCCTGAATCCTTGCCCGGAACCCTGAGGGAGTTTTGGAACCGGGACAGGGAGCGGGGCGTCCGACGGCAGACAGTGGTGAATGGAGACCTTCGCAATCGTTCTGGGTTATCAGGGCCCCGAACAGCGCTCGGGGTCTCCCCTCTCGTCCTCTCCCACATTCCTACGCATACCTGTCCCAGATTTCCAGCCCCGTAGGGCATTATTGCTTTCCTCAAAGCCCGAATTGCTGGGACACCTGGGTGGCTCAGTGGTTGGGCGTCTGCCTTCGGCCCTGGGGTCCCGGGATCGAGTCCCGCATCAGGCTCTGTGCATGGAGCCTGCTTCTCCCTCTGCCTGTGTCTCTGCCTCTCTCTCTGTGTCTCTCGTGAATAAATACATAAAATTGTGAAATAAAACAAAACCAAGCCAGAATCGCCATAGCATTTTGGTCAAGTGTCTCTGGTTGCAACCTCAGGTCCATCTCCCGTGCCCTCATCTCCAGTTACGGTGTCTTGATGCCGGCCGGGACGTCGGCCGCTGCTGCTGCTCCCGGCCCCCTGGGGAGCTCAGCCCAGTCCCCGGGCTCCTCTTGAGCAAGAAACCCTCCTCTGCCGGCAGGGTCTCCCTCACAGAGCGCCGGCCCGCTCAGAACCCCGGGGGGGGGCGGGGGGTTGACGAAGTAGAAACGGCCCATCCTGGGGAGGCGGCGGGGGGAGCTTCCTGTCCCCAAGGCCAGCACAGTCGTCCCCTGGGATGTGGCATTCTCTTGGAGAACATCTTGATGCAGATGAAGGGCGCTACCCACATGAATCAATAAATCATAAGTGTGTTGGACGGCACTTAGAAAGGTAAATGCATGTGTGCGATCCACTCGGAGGGCCCTCCTAAAAAAGATAATACACTCGATATCTCACCGTGCTGACATATTTCAACTCAATTGATAATGGGTCAGGATTGAGCAAAGCTCAGAGAGTGAATTACCTTTTAGCCATCGCTTCAAGTTTAGGGTTGCCGTCACCAACAAAATCAATGTCGAAGGATTCCTGTTTCTCAGGCAATTCCTACGGTGACTCCTAATGAAATAAACTATTGAAGCCTTTTAATCAGAGCACCTGCCTGAAAGGGGGAAGCCATCGGGAGGAGGCTGGGGCCCTGGGGACCTGTTTTCCCCTTACTGGGCAACGCATGAGCGATTCTTTAATTGTAGTAATGATGCGCTTACCCTGGGCCTAGACGCCCGGGGAGCAGGAGGCTGCGATTCTCCGGGCACAGAGCTCGTGTGACCTCAGGTGGGGCCGCCCAGGTCCCCTGAGCTGGGCTGGGTCACCAGGTGCCCCGACAGCGGCTCCAGGCCAGGGGCTCGTTTTCCGCACTCCTTCCTCAATCTCCATTGAAAGACAGTCCTGCTGTAGACAAGGCCTTGCTCCTTCTGAACCCCGGGATCAGTGCCCTACGAGTAGTCCCTGAACACGGGGGCACTCATGGGCTTCTGTCCCCACCCCTTGGCCTGCCTTCCTCCCCTACCTGCATCTCTCCCAAAAGCTAGTTAGCCTCACTTCAAATATTTCTAAGTTTCGGGAAACCCAAGGCAAGTCGGAAACAGCAAGGTTGACCTGGAAGCTCTCCTCAAAGGCTTTCTTTTGTGGTCACTTGACCTCTCCGGGGCACGTTAGTGGCTTGCCTCTGTCACATCCACTCCTCCTTCTTTGGGGATCCTTCCTGCTTTTCTTTGGAAATCCAGCCTTCTCTTACTCAGGTGTCTGAGTGCGGTCTTCCCTCGGGGCTCCACTGTGGGCATCGTACGATGCATCGTATGATCCGAGCCAGTTGGCACAGCCTGCTCCAACACACCTGTCCTATCAACCAAGATTTTAGGGCTAAAAGATGAAGAAAGGCCTGGTTCCCCCTTTTCAACCAAGCTTGGACCTACTGGATGGGCCTTTGCTGGTTCACGGTCGGAAGGAAAGCCCATCTGAAAATGTGAGCCACACGAGGAGAGTTGGGCCAAGAGGCCGAGGCAGTGATTCCAAGCCCTGCGCTCACTATCTGAGGCTCTGTGTCCAACTTGGAGGCCTAACTTTGTGAATCAAGAAGTTTTCTATTCACTTTGGCCACTTAGACTGGGCTTTCTCTCTTCCCCTCCCTCCCTCCCTCCTTTTTTTTTTCCTTTCTTTCTATCACAGGCAACCAAAGAATCCCCATGGACTTCTCCCACCTATGAGCAAATAAACCATGAACATTGGGAGACGTGGCTTCTGTCTATCTGAGGAGGAAGCCCTTCCAGAGAAACCACAAGGGAAGAGCCCCAAAGTGACCACGACATCAGTCCGCGAGGCTGTGGGTTTCTGAGTGCTAAAACATCTATTTTACAAGGAAACTTTACATAAGCCCTAGGAGAAATATCAGAAAGGGAGACAGAACATGGAAGACTCCTACCTCTGGGAAACAAACTAGGGGTGGTGGAAGAGGAGGAAGGTGGGGGGTGGGGGTGACTGGGTGATGGGCACTGAGGGGGGCACTTGATGGGATGAGCACAGGGTGTTATTCTGTATGTTGGCAAATTGTACACCAATAAAAAATAAATTTATTATTAAAAAATAATAAATAAATAAATAAATAAATAAATAAATAAATAAGCCCTAGGAAAGACTTTTGGACACAGATAGGAAAGGACTTGCTTTTCTCGGAAGGCGACGTGAAAAGAATGCCACCCACGTAGCTGGTCGTGCTCGGAGGCGCTTGGTCTCTCAACGTCCCATTTCTCTGATGGATCATAACGATTGGTACAGAAGAGGAGCTTCAGCTGTGGAGGGCTGGGCTGAGCCCTGGTGTGCTGAGCCACTACCCCTAACTCTTCCTATGAAAGACCCTTAGCTGTAGACGTCCTTAGAGTGGGTCTGCTCGTACACCAGATAAGTGGATCCATGAGGGATGATAAATAAAGTAACTGGGGGCAAGCGAGACGGTATGTTGGAAGGAGCCCACGTCAAGCCGATAATGTCCAAGTCCTCCCTTCCCTTGGGTCTGGGGAGGCCACCTTGACATCTAAGCGTGAAGACCCCAATGACCCCACGCCCCCGTCCAGACCCTCTCATTCGAGCCCAGCGCCAACAGGACCCCATGGCTCAATGGAGGCACAGCCGCAGACCACATGCGTCCGGCTGGATCCCTGAGCAGAAAGCGGGTAGGCGCCCACCGCCCTTTGTCTGCCATGGTGATGTATGGCTGTTGACACGACTAAACAAAGGTATTATTAGTAGATTACGTCTGAGAGGCTGGACTCGTGCAGAAAGAGGGCAACAAGAGCCCTGGGCCTCGCTCGGCTCCCAATTACTCCACAAAAGCCTAAACCACCAGGTCAGGGATAAAAGTGAATAAATGTTTCTAAATTCTTATCTTAAACACACTTAAGCTTAAAGCTATTTAACTGGGGCTTTAAAAGCATGTGAGCTTCGTGGAGCCCAGCTACCTGCCTCATTCTCTTGCTCTTATTTTTGCTTTTATCCTTTTAGTCTTGAAGAAGCCTAATTAGAAGCTTGAACAGGGCTCTCTCTCCCTGCCCTTAAATCAGTAATTGGCTTCAGTGCAGAGACTGTCAGGAAATTAACACATCACAACATGACAGCTGTTAATTTTTTCTCCTTATTTGTCATATGAATCACCGCTGATTTGCCGGAGTGCATAACAAATTAGTGGGCTGTAATCAGCGGCCTCTCTTCTGTGAGCTGCACCTTCTCTTTTTTTTTTCCTTCCCCCCCCCTCTTTTTCTCTCTCCCCCTAAAGTCCATTACTTCACTGCCTCAGCAGAGATGACTGTTCCTAGGTGTGTCATTGTCAATAAATCAGAATAAGCAAATGCTAAAAGCGCAAGAAGCTCTTTAAACTTTGATGAAGGCTTTTAGTTACATTTTTAAACTTACACTCATAACTGGAATTTTTTTTTTTTTAAATTGTCACTCCCTGGTAGTGATAGACTGTCAGGTTTCTAGTCATTTCCTCATCCAACGTGCCAGGGAAGGTGGAGCTCCAAGTGTCATTTGCACGGGTTCTGGCTGACGGAGAAGGAGGTGGAAGAGGTGTTAGGGAAGGCGTGGTGGGGGGGATCCGAGATTCTGACAGGGTCAGGCCGGGGGTCCTTCCTCTCCCAGTGAGGGATTTGGGGAAAGAGGCAAAGGAGAGGAAGGGGAGGTGAGCAGATAAGCACAAGGAGGAGAAATGGATTCTGGAACTTTAATGTCCTCAACCTTTCTAACTTGACTCCTTGTCCAGTGTGTCTCAGCCGTCTGAAAAGGGGTGCGAGCCTTTGTTTAACACCTTCGTAGTGGCAGCCCAGTTATGGGTTCTGGGACTTTACTCCCCCTTCAGCACCTTAGATGGCTCTTAAGCCTAATACTTATGACGTATTGGAGGAAGGGGGTATAAGGAGGGTGGTAACAATGAGGGGGCTTCACAGGGTGGGACTCTGTCCCGGACTCTGAGATTTGGCAGACAAACCTGGGTTCTCTGCATCTGCACTGTGGGTGCAGAGGGAGAAGGAGCTCCCTCTCAGCCTGGACTTTACAACTTGAGTCTAGTAGGGAGTCAGTGGGAATTTCGCTGGTGGAACAGCCTCTTAGCACGTTCTCAGCAGGTGCTCATGGGTATTATAGACTGACATTGACCTGAAGGTGGAAAGATTTCAGGGTAAATTTCTCCCTTGCTTTCTTCTTTCATCTTCTCTCTCTCTCTCTCTCTCTTTCTGCCTGCCTGCCTTCCTTCCTATCATCCACCTACTCACCATTTCATTCATTTGTCTATCCATCCATCCATCCATCCTTATGTCCATCCACCCATCCTTACATCCATCCATCCATCCTTATATCCATCCTTACATCCATCCATCCTTACATCCATACATCCTTACATCCATACATCCTTACATCCATACATCCATCCTTACATCCTTACATCCATCCATCCATCCTTAGTCCATCCATCCATCCTTACATCCATCCATCCATCCTTACATCCATCCATCCACCCATCCATCCATCCATCCATCCTTACATCCTTACATCCATCCATCCATCCTTAGTCCATCCATCCATCCATCCTTACATCCATCCATCCTTACGTCCATCCATCCATCCTTACATTCATGTCTATCCATCCTGTGTGCTTTTCATGTAACAGTAACACATGAGCCCAGCATGTGAATAGTGGGAGGGAGTAGAGGATGGGTCTGTGTCAACATAGGATACAGGTAGGAAAACCATAGCTTGAGAAAAGTAAAATCATTAGACCTAGCCCTGCTGCTGCCTCTCCACAGTGCCCCCTCAGGTAGATCACAGAGAAAGAGGGGAAGGACCTTACCCCCTCAGCCATCACATCAGCAAATGAGTTATTCTGTCTACCATATTGATCTTATTCACTTCTTTCTTAAGAATTAGTCTAAAGCCTTTTTATGCTGAATTCTACTTTGGTCACTTGAAAATAGGATTTAGTTCAGTTTATCAGAGCTTTGCTGGAACTATCATACACTGAACTCTAGGAACCAGAAATTCAATAAATTAGAGTTCAAGGTCTTAGAATGAGTGTATTTCTTAGAAAAAAAAAAAAGAAACACTGTGGTAATTCTGGAAGTTTTGTTTTGTTTTATTATTTTTTAATCTCATACCTGGGGCTTGGAATATAAGCCCCACCAGCTCTTGTGTTCTTTTCCTGAGAGTTGAGATGCCCCACCCTAAGAGACACAGACCTGTTATCCAAATATTAGCCGTTTAAATTGAGGTCTTGCTGTGAAAGTCATTGAAGTCATTTAAATCTTTTGGAAATAAAACAACTGTCCTTTTCCCCCCTTTTTTTACTCGTGATAATTTATACACATTCAATATGTTTAAATACAGTTCAATATGCTATGTCTTATAAAAATCTCTGCTGAGAAAATTTCTCTCTAATGTCATTTTATAAGCTCGAAGAAAGGGTTTTTAAGCACAATATCAATTTTACAATTACTCTGTCAAATCCTAATTTAAGAAAAAAATCATTTACCCATCATACGACATGGAGCAAGTTTCCTGGTAGAAACTTGGATTGACAGTAGCGGAGTGCAAGCTTCACAGAAGCAGCCGTTGTGGGATCTCTGCCGTCCTATGACAACCCAGGCCCACCATGGCACAACCTAGCTCCTGGCTGGTCCCAGGAAGCTGCCACTGGACCAGGACTCGAGGGCACTGGGCTTCCCAGGCTGGACGCCTCCAGACACAGCAGAGTGTTTACGACATTTAGTGAGAATCCAATGAACTGATGAGTCCCGCTTTGTCTGCTAAATGGCTCTCAGGGGTTAGCACACTTCTCCTCAGGGGCACCTCTAGGGTGCATGCTGACGATACCACACCTCCATCCTTGCTATCCCTAACCTCCAGTCTTCTAGACTCCAGGTCCCCCCATTCCCACTAAGCCTACTTTTCCCAGACTGCATCACTGGTGTCCGTTTCCTTTCCAAATTTATAAGGAATCCCTATTCCTTGATAAACAACCCCCTCCCCTAAATTTCCCTTATTGCTTCAATATCTTTGTTCTGTAATTGAAGCTGTGGTCTTAATGACACACTCAGGGGAGAAGCTTCCTTTGCAGTCCTCTAGGGTGGCAACTGTCCATTCTTCTTCACCATTGTAGAGTAGGATCGGGAGTTATCCCTGAAGATAAGCACCTCCTGGTTTTGCTACCCTCAACCTATTGAAAGCCCTGGCACTTACCCATCACCTGGGTATTTTTCTCACTCATCAAGCACCACAAGAACGGAGTTAGTGTCTTCCTCTACCCCCTACCCATTGTTGCCATTGGGGGTGATCTCAGCCTTCACATGGATGACCTGTTACCCATCACTCACAGTTGACTGATCCACCTACTAGGGTCCAGTGACCTTCATGCCACACACTTCAGCCATCCTGGTGAATGGTCACATCCAGGTAGACTATACCCTTACCTCAAAACTCCGACTTTCTCAATCTTAAATGCTAGAAGTATCACATTCTCAGGCCCAGAGTGCTGTCCTAGTTCTCTTGCACATTTTCTCATTTATACATTTTTTTCCCTATTTTATTGGGATTTCTGGGACCTGGATGCCAATACTGTCTTTCTTCCTAGCCATTCCTTCTGCTTTGTTTTTTCATCTGCTCTGCATGTTCTCTTGTTTCACTCATCCTCATGTGATTGCCCTCCATGTCACTTCTCTTTTCATTGTCCACATCCCACCCTCACAGAATCCCAATTTTGAGTTAATCCATATTCCCCCCCTTTACTTCCACTCTGGGTTTATGGGCCATGCTGGAGAAAAATCACACCCTTCTGCAAGATGGAGGCCCTGCATTCACAACATCTCCAGGCTCAGCTGAACCTTCCACACTGTGTACCACTCTTCTGAGTTTTCTCACCCAGTTTTCCCTCAAGAAGAGGAAATTACCCCAGTTGAGTATTTTAAAACTTCTTTATGGTTTTCCAATCTCCTCCCCTCTACCTGTCTCTCCCATAACAGTGGAAAAGCCTTCCCTCTTGTATGGGAGATGGATCTCCTCACTTTTCCTCCATTCCACTTTCATTTCTTCTACTCCCGCTCCCCAAGAACAGCTTCATGGATTTGCTCCTTTCTATCCCTTCCTTTCAGCGTTTAAACATATTTCAATCTCCCTCCACTTAATAAAGAAAATTCCCTTATAGCCTCAAGCACCTTCTTACCCTCCTAACCAGTCAAGTTTCTAGAAGAGTGGTCTATACTTGCTGTCCCTACTCCCCCCAACATTTACTCTTTAACTCATTTCATTTGGACTTCTGTTCCCTCCATCGCAAGGGAACCCTCTGACCAAAATTGTCCAAATACTCGCAGACAAAGGATTCTTTTCAGTTCTTGGCTTACTTGATTTTCTTCCTCCAGTACAAGGGCATAGTCACTTTTTAGTTTGACTTTCAAAATAATCATATCCTCTTGAGTTTTTGCAGTCTCTCTGGCCATTCCTTTTTGGGTTCCTTCATAGACTTATTTCTCATGATTTTGACATTAAATATGTATTTTCCTTGGAATTTCTTTTTTTTTTTTTTTTTTTTAAATTTTTATTTATTCATGATAGGCACACAGTGAGAGAGAGAGAGGCAGAGCCACAGGCAGAGGGAGAAGCAGGCTCCATGCACCGGGAGCCTGACGTGGGATTCGATCCCGGATCTCCAGGATCGCGCCCTGGGCCAAAGGCAGGCGCTAAACCGCTGCGCCACCCAGGGATCCCTCTTTTTTTTTTTTTCTTTTTCACTTTACATACTCTGTTAGCAAGCTTGACCTCTCCTTTGACTTCAAATACGGGCTCAAATCTGAATCTTCTGGGCATCTATTTTGAATATCTTCTGAGTATCTGCAAGGTTCACCTGCACCTGTTCTCTCCCCATCTTCATCTGCCTTGGGTTCTTTGTCTAGAGATCAATGACCAGAGGCCATCCCAGCTCTCCAGAACAGTCATTGTCTGACCAATCACCAGATTGCGTGCATTCCCACATCTATCCATCCTGGCCATTTCCACTTCCATGACCCTTGTCTTTGCCATCATTTCCTCTCCCTTGATCAACATAATGCGTCCATATTGCTACCTTCCAATATATCTAATATGCCTCTACATTGCAGCCAGAATCACCTTCCCTGACGCATATTTGACCTTGCCGATCTCATGCTTAGTCACTGTTGCAGCGTCCCACCATCCTTAACATGTTTTTAAGAACGCTCATGGTGGGACTCACCAACCCCCTTAGGATGACCTCAGTCACCACCCATACTACCTGTTGTACTCCAGAAACACTGAACTCTTTTCATCCTCTAAAAGTACTAAATTTTATCTTGCCTCCAGGCCTTTGCTCACACTGTCTCCTCTGCCTACAACAGCTTTGTCTGCCTACTTAGCCTCTGGTTTAAGTTACTGCTTCTCTGTGCAGAGGAGTCTGTCCCACTGCTTCCCAACCACACACCCCAGAGACGTTGGCCTGGAGCACAGCAGCCTCACGTGGCAGCTCATATCACATGGCCTTTTTGGGGGTGTCTGTTGCCACACCAGGTCCCACTGCCAGGTAGACGATACCCAGTTCTGGGGAAGAACCGGAGCCAGGCACCAAGCACAACGCCCTTGTACTGGCAGGTTCTCTAGGCACGTCGGTCAGGTGTCTTAGCATTCACTGTCTATGGTGACACACCTGGGTGGACCTTTCTACTTCCTGAAAGTCAGTCTACACACTGAGCTCCAGAGTTTGGAATTCAATTTATTAGCTGAACATCTTTCCGCTTTTATCAAATTTTATAAGACAGCTGGGTAAATGGAAGGCTCTCTGTACTCCCAAATAAAACCTCGTGAGTACCTAGGGTTATTTCTCTCTACATGAAGCTAACCAGCTGGTGGTTTCCATCTCTAAGCAGATGTTTGGCCCTGCACAGACTCAGCAGGGCTGAGCCCCTGGGCTACACCCCTCGCACACGCCCCCGCCCTGGTGTTCTGGAGAAGACCTCTCAGTTAGGGTTCTTTGCAATTCAGCTGTTGCTGAAACTTGGGAGTCCATGGAGGGAAAAGCCAAAGAAATGATTTCCAGACCAGAGCAGAGTGAACTGAGACTGGTAAGGAGAAAGAAAGTCAGCCATTGGGCAACATCAAAAGTCAGTCTGTGCTGTTAAGGCAAAAATAAACAAAAGCACACAAAAGCCAAACAAGACAAAAAATGCTCAATTAGCTGGGCCGACCTGACCCAGGCCACCCACTTTGCAGGATCCACCAAATCCTTGCAGATTCACCCCACCAGGGCCCGCCCTTCCCGCGCTCCCCAGGCCCAGGCAGGGCACCAGACCAGCGCGGCCCTCCTCAAGCCGCCCAGTGAGGCGCGTCGGCAGCAAGTCCAGCTGGAGGTCAGGAGAGGGCAGGTCCCCGCCTGCAGCCTCAGTTTCCCCTTTGAGAGAACAGCACATTTCTTCCTTGGCACATTTACCCTAATGAGTGTCAAATGGAGGTTGGGGCACATGAGTGACTGTGGGGAAGGGCAGCATTCTTCGAAAAGGCGTATTCGGGATAAATTATCCCTTTATAATTAAAAACAAGCAATTGCTTTCCTATTACATTTGAGAGCATGTGAAGTCCAATGAAAGCATCTGGCCTGGTTGAGGGCATAAAGGTGGGGTCCTCGTTAGCCTCTGCCGCGACTCTCGGGGAGCGGCGGGGGCACAAGGGGATCTCACTTCTTTGTTTACTGAGCCTCTGTCTTCCGCACCAGCATGGGAGGGTAGGGGCCCGCACACTCTGCTCATCGCTGTATCCCCAGTGGCTAGACGGGGGCTGGAGTGTGTCCGTTGAGAGAATGAATGGACCTGAGCCCCACTGGGCCAGGACTATGAATGAAGCACCTTGCCTCACACGCGCAGGGTAGATGCACACTAGATATTTGCTGTGCACAGTTTATTAAAGCAGAACACAAATGAAAAGGGGGGGGAAACTTTTTGAGGAAGCTTTTCTAGAACAAGGCTCTCATTTCCAGTTGAGACACTGAGGGAGGGAGGGTGGGTTTGCAACCTGTGAGCGGTGTGACCCTCGCATGGCCACGCTGAGGTCTGAGTGTGGGGGAAGGCCCGGCTCAGGAGCTGGGGGCCTCAGGAGGCCAAGGGGGAAGCGCGCCTGGTGCCAGAGTCCCAAGACTAGGCTTTCCGGGCTGCCCACCAGGGGAGCAGAGACCTCTCCTCCGGGACACCCCAACCCTGTGGCTCCCTCTAATCTTAGCAGGTGCCAAACAGCCATTCTTCTCCGTGGCCCCCGTCGCTCACTTGTTTCTGGATTGTGGACCAGGGGAAGCCCAGGCAGGTGTCCTGCGAATGGCCAAGGCTGAAGGACCAGCACCTTGCCTGGAGGGCCAACCCCCCCCACAACCAGCAGGCCTTGGTTTTCGGCACTCGGAGGAGCTGAGGAGGCTTTTGGCAGCTCACAGAAAGTAAACCTGTACCTTCCAGGCCAGGCCGGATGCCACCTCCTCCAGGAAGGCTTTGGGCTCCCTCAGTGCCTGACCCAAGAAAGAGCTCCTCAGGAAATACTCGTGACAAGTGGACAAGGCCTCCCAGCATCTTTAGGACCAGGAAGGCAAGAAGAAACCAAAGGTACTCTCCCAGAGGCTCAGGGAGTGAGAGCAAAGGGGGGGACAAAGGCTCTGAAGGAAGAGCCAGCACCCCAGCCTTGTCCTTGCTGGTCCTCAGACCGGGGGCCACTGGCCCAGGGAGGCCGGGGCCTTGTCCTGCCCGCATCGTGTCTCCCGTGTTAGCTCAGACCTTGTGCTCCGTATTAGAGGATGCTTCTAGCATCCTCGTGCTAGAAGATCAGACGTGAACAAGGTGGGTAAGATGACCCCAAGCCTTTGCTCAAAATGCCGCGTGCCTGGTAAGAGTAAGGCTATGTAGTCCGTCTCTTGTTGGCTCCCAGGAGGGGGGGACTCACACCTTGGTCACCAAGGAACAGAGCCCACGCGGGCAGCACTGGCCCGACTCAGTCCGGGACGCCAGGGTTGAGGGTAGGGAGACCGGATAGGGCAGCCGTGTCTGGCGCCCCTTCCCTCCCCGGTGTCTCCACCCCTTGTGGGTGGCTGGAGGGCGCGCAGCTTGGGGTCCCTGGGACGCTGGACGTGGAGCACTGTCGGGCCCCTATGTGTGGCAAGGAGGAGGCTGGGCCGCCAAGCCCTCCTGGAAGAAGACACCCGCTCACCTCCGGGGGGCTCCGAACACACGAGGGCCCTCCGGGGCATCCTGTTCGGGGGCCAGAGGTCCAGGCCTGCCCCCCAGACCAAGGCTGGATGCCCCCACCTAGGAAGGGCCGAGGGAATCATGGAAGGGAGCCTGCCGAGGCCGTGGGCCAGGGCCTCCACCTGTTGCTGGGGGAACGCGTCCTCCACTCCCGGGGGACATCGGGCAGGTACCCCCACTCAGGGGTCAGGAGGCACGTTGGGCTTGGCGGGAAGAGGTGGCAAGGAACGACCATGGGAATCTAGAGGTAATGCTTCCCTGTCTGTCCCCAGCACGCTCGGCAGGCCTGACTGACCTCCTGCCCCTCGCTCCACAGGCCCTGCGGACTCACAGGAATATCCAAAGGCCTAAGACAGGGGTCAGTAAACTACATCTGCCCCTAATTCGTTTTTGTAAATAAAGTTTTATTGAAACACAGCCTGGCCTGCTCCTCGTCTGCAGCGCTTTGACTCTTGGGAGGAGGGGCGTCAAGTGTCAGGGTTAAGACGGCTGGGCTCCATGACCCCCCTCTGCAAACACAGCTCTTGTCTGGAAGCCCCGCCTCGTTCAGGAGGGGAGTTGAGGAAGGGAGTAGCTCGGGGTCACCTGGCAGGTCGGTGCGAATCTGGCAGGTGAGCCCAGGCATCGTCCCCACACCCGCGTTGAGTCAAGGGCATCTTTCTCCCCGAAGCCTCACAGAGGGTGATGTTCCTCCCCACGCAACGCCGCCTGTGTAGACCCAACCCCATGACCTTTTTGCAACCTCACAAAACAATGCAAATCAATGAGGCTTTCTTGAGTTCACGGTGAATGCTCAGGATTGACCGCAGGCCACAGGAAGGCGAGAGAAAGAGGAGCCAGGGTTGCTTTAGGTCCTACAGACAAGAGGCGTGGCCTTGCCGCAAGGGGAGAGCATCTAGGAGAAAACCCTCAAGTTAATATATGCACAGCCCAGGGTCAAGTCCAAGCAAGTCAGAGCAGCCAGGAGGGAGGCTGCGGATGAGGATGAGGCTTGGGGGTGGGCTGGAATGAGGGTCTCAGGGAAGGTGTGAGGACAGAGGGGTCAGGGCAGCCAGGCCCTTCCCCCCGTGGAAGGCCACTCACTCTGGAGTGCAGTCAATGAGCAGTCGGAGTGGAGGGCTGAGATTCCTTGGTGCTCCCATCATACCCAGAGGTCTGCAGAGGGCCTCAGAGAGACAGGGGTGGAGCCCATGCAGAGGCCACCCAAGCCAGGCTGTGTCTGTCCTCAGGGGTGCCCCCAGGAGAAGGGACATGCATACGGTAAACATCACAGGGGCTGCAGCCTTGTGCCTCTGGAGGAGTGACCCTGACCGTAAGGGAGAAGCTGGGGCCTCTCTGGGAACAGCTGGCCCATCCCTGGACTCTCCATGGAAGCAGGGTCGCCCGGTGTTTACCGTTGTCAGGCTGACCCAGTAGAGGCCAACGCCTTGGGCAGGCCACTGTGGGGATGCGCAGCGTGCTGGTGCTCAACCGCAGGGAACAGAGTCACGTCCAAGTCCAAACCTTGCACTGAGCGAGATCCCCGACAACTACTTTTCTCAAAACCCTATCCCGACTTTTTTTGGGAAAAGTTAGAGCAACGACGGCAGCCTCTACTACGGCACTAAGCAATCAAACACCATCAGAGAAGGACAATCATCCTATGGCCTCACTCATACGGGGAACACAAGAAAGAGTGAAAAGGATCATAAGGGAAAGGACTGAGTGGGGAAAAATTAGAGAAGGAGACAAACCATGAGAGACTCCTAACTCTGGAAACAAATAAAGAGTTGTGGAAGGAGAGGAGGGCGGGGGGACGGGGGGACTGGGGGACGGGCACTGAGGAGGGCACACGATGGGATGAGCACTGGGTGTTAGACTATATGTTGGCAAATTGAATTTAAATTAAAAAAAATGTAAAAATATGTTGGCAAGTTGGACACCAATAAAAAATAAATTTATTAACTAAAAAAATGTAAAAAAAAGTAAAAAATAAATACAAATAAAATAAATACAAATAAAATTAAAAATATCGAACACAAAAGCTAGGTTAGTCTTGTTTGGGGGGAAATGACTCTAACTGGGTGCCTGTCCGAATGTGGAGTCCATGATTACGAGGACACTGGGGACTATCGCTGGGCCTGGGCTCTCCCTCTACCAGCAGGTGCCCTGGGTGATAATCATCGAGGCCACCAGCAAACGTTTCTGAGAGAAGACAAGCTTGTGCGACTTACTTTGTCACCGGAATGTGATGGAAGTTCCCCGCGCTGGCCTTCCCAGGGCAGATACCTTCAGAAGTTATTCTATATGTTGGCAAATTGAACACCAATAAAAAATAAATTTATTAAAAAAAAAAAAAAGACGACGTCAGATATTTGCAGTCTGCCCTTCCTCATGACCCGGGGTCAGCTACGTTCCAGACGGGGGGTTGTCTGTGAGCCTGGGCCTCTAATGAGCACGGCGAGGAGCAGTTGCCTCTCATGACTTCGGATGTCCATGTAGCCAAGGGAGAAATGACTTCAAGTCTGTACAAGTTTAGGGTCGTTTGTTACGACAGCACAACGGGCCCCATCCTGCCTGATACACCCTGTAGCTTAAAACCTTCCAGTGGGTTCCTTCACGGTGATGACACAATCCCCGATCCTCACCATCACCAGGAAGGTTCCGCATTATCTTGTTTCTGCCTCTTTCCAAACTCATCGTCCGCTGCTCCTTCCCTGCTCACTTCCTTCCAGCCTCGACGGTCTACTTTTTCGTTCCTCTAACATGTCAAGCTCATCCCTCCCCGAACGACTTGGCGCTCGCTGTTATCTCTGCTGAGAAGAATCTTCTCCCAGACTCTCAGCCTTGAGTGGATTCAGATCCACTCAGATGCCATCGCCTTGGAGGGGACCTTCTGTGACCTCCGTCCGAAGAAACCCAGCCACTGTCTATCACGTGAGCCTCTTTTTATTTTCTTCTAAGCATCTATTTTTCCTTTCCGAAATGACTTCATCTTCGGTGCATGTTTGTCCTCTGCCCTACAGCATGAGGCACGGATGTCATCCGATCTCTCTCTCTCTCCTACAACGGGGCCTACAACGGGGCCCGGGACGTCGGAAGAGTTTAGCAAACACTTAATGAGATGAGCGAAGGAGTGTGCACACCAGCAAAATTCAACCCCCTCGTGGCTAAGATCCAAAAGAGAAGCTCAATGAGCCGCATTCAGTTTTACAAACGGATGGGGACTCGGCCCAGAAATCCAGCAGGGCGAGCCGGGCTCGCTTCCTGGCAGGGAGACGCAGCTCCGATTTGGAGCACTGACCATTTCCTCCCCGATTCAGGCACTGGAGTCACTGTGATAAATGGCCCGAGCTCCTCATCGCATTTAATGGCAAGCCCGGGTCCAAGTGGAACTGCAGCCAGGGGGCTCATGGGAGCCTGGGAGCGGGACTTCCAGAGAGACCCACGTTCCAGATGCAGGAACGCGCGATCCCCGGGAAGCAGGTGCTGCGCGTGAGAGAAGGGCACGTGTCCCTCGCCGTCCCTCCTCATCCCCGTGCAAGACTGGCCCATGCGCCTGGAGAAACTTCGTCGACGTCAGAGCCGGGGTTCAAGGCAGAGACCCAGGGCCCTGGAGGGGACCCACTCGGCAGGCTGCTCGGGTTGTGGATGCGCGAGGTCCCGGAGCCGCTGGGGGCCCGCGTCGTCCCCACGGCCACCTGGCTCCGCTTGGCTGCCTGCTGCCTGTGTCCAGGGAGGGGTGACGGTCGTTCTACCTGGAGCATCAGCCTTTATCCCCGGGAGGGACGGGGGACCTTGGGCTCCTGCCCCTGACATGGAAAGGATGGGGGCCCGCGTCCAGGATGCGCATCCAGCACTCGGGCTCTGGTCTCCGGGGCCCCCTCTCTGCGGCCGTGCCCTCCCCACCCCGCCCCTGCCGCTCCTTGGTGTCCTGCCCTCTTCCCTCACGCCTTTGACCCCCGACATCCCCCAAGTCTCAGGGCCCAGCCTCTGCGTCCCACCCCGCTTGGCGGCGTGTCTCAGCGCCCCGGGTCCCTCCACGCTCACGGAAGCACCGCCTGCTTGGTGCTTGGTGCCGCCGTGTAACCCCCCCACCCCACCCCTGCTCCCTGCCTCTGGGGTCTGAGCAGCGGTCAGTCCTCAAACAGCAGTCCGTGGACTAGGGCCCATCCAGGGAGCAAACAATGAAAGAAAAATAAAGGCGAAGGAGGAACTTTCTTAAAAAAGATTTTATTTATTTATTTGAGAGAGAAAGGGGGGAGGGGAGCACGAGCAGGGGAAGAGGCAGAGGGAGAAGCAGACTTTCCGCTGAGCAGGGACCTGCTATACGGGGCTCGACCCCAGGACCCCGGGACCATGACCTGAGCCGAAGGCAGACGCTTAACCACTGAGCACCCCCAGGCGCCCCTAAGGAGTAACTTTTTGATGAAATTTTTATTTGACAAAATTAATCACTTTTAAGGGATGGCTATTATATGGGAATATATTAATATTAATAATATTATTTGGGAAGTTTTTTTTTTTTCTTCAACAGAAGAGAGGCGGTGGCCATTTATTTATATCCATGCCATCAGCTGGCCAGGCCAAAGGTCGGCGACCTCACACTGGAGACCGAACTGTTCTCACAGTTGCTATGATGCTTGCGCTGAATCCGGAGAGCAGGCCGGCCACGGGACACACACACACACACACACACACACACCCGCCCTGCCTGTGCAGTCTTGGCCTGGGGACATCACGCCCGAACCCTCCTCCTCCTCTCTCCCAGGTCCCCCGTCCAAAGCGAGCCCCGGATGGCTCAGTGGCTGAGTGTCCGCCTTCGGCCCAGGGCCCGGGATCGAGTCCCGCGTCGGGCTCCCCGCATGGAGCCTGCTTCTCCCTCTGCCTGTGACTCTGCACCTCTCTCTGTGTCTCATGAGTAAATACACAAAATTTAAAAAAAAAAGAGAGAGAAACACACAAAATACAAAAAAGGGAAGCGAGCGCTGTGCTCTCAGCTCTCAGCTGTCTCCACAAAGGCGCCGCGGCGCTCTTGGCCCTGGGCCTCCAGCTACACCTTGGGCCCGCGCCTCCTGCAACGGGCCGCAGGCCTGGGTGCTGGTCCTTCCGCTTCCTCGGCCCCTCCCTCTCCCTTGTCGCTGCCATGCCCGTGATGCAGGGACCCGTCACGTCATAAAGTGAGAGCGTGGCCTCCACCTGTCCCACGACTCCGCGTGTCTCCCGACCCACCCGCGTCCTCCGTGTACAAGCCAGGGCGCTGGGCTTCCCACGCACTGCGGCCACCCGAGGTCACGGGCTGCAGGCCAGGGAGCTGCGCCTAGTGGGATGCTCGGTAGGCAAGGGGGTGGGGGGTTTCTCTCTCTCTCTCTCTCTCTCTCTTTCTTTTTTAGGTACAGAGCAGTAGGGATTTTTTCTTCTCTCTCTCCCTCCTTTTTGTTTGTTTGTTTGTTTGGTGTTTTTTTGTTTGTTTGTTTAGGTTCAGAGAGATGGAGATTTTTTCTTCTCTCTCTCTTTTTCTCTTTTATAGGTACAGAGCGGTAGGGATTTTTTCCTTTTCTATCTCTTTTTTTCTTTTTTAGGTACAGAGTGGTAAGGATTTTTTCTTCTCTATCTCTCTTTGTTTTCTTTTTTTAGGTACAGAGGGGTGGGGATTTTTTCTTCTCTCTCTCTCTCCCTCCATTTTTTTTGTTTATTTGTTTGGGTTTTTCTTGTTTGTTTGTTTAGGTACAGAGGGATGGAGATTTTTTTGTTCTCCCTTTTTCTCTTTTATAGGTACGGAGCCATAGGGATTTTTTCTTCTCTCTTTTTTCTTTTTTAGGTACAGAGGGGTGGGGATTTCTTTCTTTCTTTCTTTCTTTCTTTCTTTCTTTCTTTCTTTCTTTCTTCTTTCTTCTTTCTTTCTTCTTTCTTCTTTGTCTTTCTTCTTTCTTTTTTCCTATCTTCTTTTCTTTCTTTCTTTCTTTCTTTCTTTCTTTCTTTCTTTCTTCTTTCTTTCTCTTTCTCTCTCTCTCTCTCTCTCTCTCCCTCCCTCCCTCTCTCTGTCTTTCTTTTACGTACAGAGAGGTGGAAATTTTTTTGTTCTCTCCTTTTCTCTTTTTTAGGTAAAGAGGAGTAGGATTTTTTCTTCTCTCTCTCTGTCTGTCTGTCTCTCTTTTTCTTTTATAGGTACAGAGCAGTAGGGATTTCTTTCTTCTCTCTCTCTTTTTTTCTTTTTTAGGTACAGAGAGGTGGGGATTTTTTTCTTCTCTCTCTCTCTCTCTCTTTCTGTCTCTCTTTGGTCAACGTATATGTAAATATGGGAAGAGCTGGCATTGCAGGGCTTGCACGCTCACACACCAACGCTTCTCTGGAGCTGGGGCAGGAGTCCCTCCTGGGTGGTGGCCGCTCCGGATTGTGCAGGCTCTGTTGCTGCACACTGCTGCGCCTGCCCTCTGCATCCACGAGGTCACCCCCCTGTCTGAAGGCACTTGCACCCCAGCCCTAGCTGTGTCCCGTGCTCTCCTCTTCCAGCGACGTAAGCTCACGCATTCTGCACGGAACCGAAGGAAGCCCACTAGGCTAGGAGCCATGAGCAGCCCTCCCCGCCCCCACCCACCCCGTCACCTCGGCTTCCCCTTCTGTGGAATGGGGATATGATCTCCGTGTCTGGAGCACCACGAGACAAAATGAAGAGGTGCATTTTCTTTCTCATGCTTTGAGCTCCTGGGAGAGCAGGTAACATAAAAATTCAAGGTGTTATTATTAGAGAGTCGGAAATTTTGTTCTATGCTAATTAAACTCACACCTTAGCACTTTACACGCAGGCAAGAGGCAGCATGACAGCGTGACACGCTCCTGAGCAGGAGGCGCTCTGCCTGCGAGCCCGAGACGGGCCGGGCCATGACGGGCGCGTCCACCTGCCTCGGGCTCCCAGCTCTCCTCTTGCCCGGCCTCCGCCACCTGCCGGGCCTCCACCTCCCACCGGGCCTCCACCTCCTGCTCCAGAGGCTGCTGGAGCTCTGGGCCCCATGACTGCTCCCCATGCAGTTGTCAGCTGAGGTCAGGCCGGTGAGGGTGTAGTAAGGCAGCCCACGAAGCCTCCCGCTGCCCGGTCGCCGCCACGCAGGGACATGCCCGCACGAAGCCCGCAGGAAAACAGGTATCTCTCCCGTGATGGCTTTAGCGCTGCTCGGGGGGGTGCGGACTCGGGCTCCTCCATCGCCAGGGGGCTGCGCGCAGGGCAGGTCCCGGGACCCGGAGTGGGGAACCTGCCAGGGACAGCGGGTGCCAGCACTATTGACCCCGTCTCCCCTCCGCAAGGGACAATGGCCAGAGAAACACCATCTCCCCCCTGCTTTTTTTTCCCCCCAGGGCCAAAGAAGAGACTATCTATGGGGTAATGGAGCTGTCACCGAGAAGAGAGAAGTGCAAATTCACGGTTCTCTTGTGAGGCAGACACATCTGTGTTATCGTACACTGCACCAATAGTTTTTAAAACATAGTCATAAAACGGGCTCCTGTACATAGGAAGGGGTGGGAGCTCTGCGGGGCTCCCTTTCTTCGGTGCAGGGCTCAGGAAAGGAACAAAATTAAGGGGAAGGATGACAGTGACTGGCCATGGGCCGTGACCCCTGAGAATGGAGGTAAAGGCCGAGAGCGGAGGGCGGACGAGCGCCCCGGCTTCCCCCGAGAAGACCCCTGTTTGCCCTACAGGACGGAGAGGCCAAGCCACACCTGGGAGAAACCCGGAGTGACCCAGGCCAGGCGGGCGGAGGTCACTCCGGGAGAGGGTCACCCCCAGGCAGGTGCACCCCGGGCCGTGACCCCGCGCGCTCACCTGGGCTGGGCATCTGCGCACACCCCGCTTTCACAAGCACCTACCCGCTCCGCCTTCCAATTCGCCCCAGCAGCGGAGTCACCGGCCCCATTTGACAGCTGAAAGCGCAGCCCGGAGGGTCCCCTGGTTTGCCAGTGTCACAGCGCGGGCCTTCGGACCCCACATCCATAGAGCCCCTTCCTCCATCGCCTCTGTCAAGGTGACCTGCTTGCCCGTCGGGCGCACCCACGCCCCTCGGGCCCACGGGGACACACCCCAGTTGATCTGGGCAGAGCCTCTCAGCAGAACCGTGAGGGCCACATGGCCGTCAGCTAGGGCCGGAAAAGCTCTTGCCTGCAGCCGCCGGCCAACAGCAGTGTAGACGGCTCCACTGGGAAGACTCCAGCAAATGAGCTACACGGTGACTTGTCCCCTTTGTGTGTTTCTAAGGGGTATAGTTCGGGCTTCAGGGTTTCAGACCTCAGCCTTGGAAGGAGTCCCGGGGCCAACTTCCGGCAACAGGAGGCTCTGCTCCCCCGTCCCCCACAGGCAACAGTCCAGGCTGATCACTAGGAAGGGTGTGGGGCCTCCCTATCTCAGCCCCCAGGAAGCGCATGCCCCCTCTTCTGTACCAGGCGGTCCCACCCCGAGTCCTGGACGCTGTTCACTGGGTCAGGGACGATTACCCAAGATGCCACCACCCGTAGACGGGCAGGTGACTTCTGACCCAAAAGAAGAACTGGGCCAGCTCTTTGTCAGGAATGAAAGTAGGAAAATGTTGGGGGGCAGAGGCGGGGACTGCCAGCGAGCAGGCTGGGTGCAGGTAACGAGGTGCGGTGAGAGCCAAAGCCATATGACAAGCCCCAAAACCACTGCAAGCAGGTTTTGAGGAGCAGAAACCTTACGAAGGAAAAGAGGGTAGTCGGATGGAGGGTAGCAGGCAGCAGGCCAATGAGGTGCGGCTCGGTCTGACCCCAGCTCAAGTCCATAGCAGCCGAATCAGGGGGCTGCATACGGTTGCACAGGCTGCGCACTGCGTACACGGTGGTATGGCCTCCTCCACTGGTGGTGCCTCTGATGCTGCCTGGCTTCCAGGGCTGTGGGCTACGTGCTGGAGGGTGGTGTTTGAGCCCTGGCTCTGCCTCTAACTGGCTGACTTTTGCCACAGCCCAGTATCTCTTCAGGCTCAGGGCTCCCCATCTATGAGACGGGACCACAGTGCTGATCCTACCTATCTCGGCACGGTCAAGAAGAGAAGAGGCGACTGTAGATGAGTGCGGGCTTTCAAGACATTGCTTTAAAAATGCAAAAATGGGACGCCGGGGTGGCTCAGCCATTGAGCGTCTGCCTTCGACTCAGGGGGTGACCCCGGGGTCCCAGGATCGAGTCCCGCATCAGGGTCCCTGCAGGGAGTCTGCTTCTCCCTCTGCTTGTGTTTCTGCTTCTTTCTGTGTCTCATGAATAAATAAATAAAATCTTTAAAAAATAATAAAAATGCAAATATAAGAGTCCTCATTCTGTCTTTAAAAAAAAAAAAAACACACAGCAGTTGAGACAGGGAAGGAGTGGAACGAGGCACGTAAGGCCAGGGCAGGAGGACACCGCGTGTAGGAGACAATCAACGCCAAAGCTCTGGCGTCAGGACAAGTGGCGGAACCCCGTGGGGACGTCCCTCCGCAGCTGGCGTCCCGTCCCCCGAGAGCATCGTGTGGGGGGCTCTCGCTGCCCCTTCTTTGGACGACGGCCCGGGCCCCGGGAGGCTCGCCCCCTGCCCTCCATCGGTTGGCTCGCTCACCGCCAGCGGCCGACTGGTCTACCAAGCCAGGCTCCTGGCCTCCAGCTGTGGTTTATATGGTCACATGATGCCTTGGCCACACCGGCTGTAAGTGTGCAAGACGTCGGGGCCACTGTGCCCCACCGCCGCCCAGCCCAGCGAGCAAGCCTGCCTGCGCGTGTACAGGAAGGGATTCTGGGGAGTGAGGGACCGAGCATTCTCACCTCCATTGCGGCAGGACTTTTTTTTTTCCCTTTTTCATTATTTTCCTCATTTTCCCCACGCAGGAGCTAGCTTCTCGTGCACCCGTTCACGCAGGGCACTCGGGAGGAGTAGGAGAGGGGAAGAAAGAATCTTTGCAACGTGTATTAGTAACATTTAATTAGCCCTGGATTACTTATTAGGTGACGATTATCCCTATTATGTCTGTCACAGATGAGCGACTACATACTGTCTAAGGGTTTATGGGCCTCAAGTTCTCCATCGAGTGTCACAAATTCCCATTATGTCCCCAGCACCGGGCTCTGCGTTTGGAGGCAAATCATCCCCTCTGTGCAGCCAGACGTTTCCCCGCCGACCTGGTGATGAAGCGGGTTGGGTCAGCCTTCCCTCCGGTCAGTGCAGAGGACTCATCAGCGACACGCCTGGGGGGTGGCTCGACCGGTGGGAGGGAGGCTGGTCACTGCCAGTGGGCACAAACGCCCACTCCCACCCCGGGGCATCATCCGCGGGGGCGAGGGCAGCCAGTCCAGGTCTCGCGGGTGTCGCACCAGGTCACGGTCTGCAAACCCTTCATTCCATTGTTGGGAAAACACACTTGCAGGGAGCATCATGCCCGCACACAACGGCCGAGCCCCACAGTGGCCGGGGATGAGGCGGCGTGCCGAGGCCCAGAAGCCAGGAGCCGATGACGGCCTTGGCGTAGGCGCTGGACCTCTCAGGAATAGGTTGCCAGCCCGCTGTGCCAGGTTAGGATCTCCCCACTCACCAGCACCCCAAAGGTCAAGGCGTGTGACACATGGACGGGTAGATGCCGTCATCTTCACGTCTGATGGTGGCTGAAATGCCATCTTCAGATTTTTCTTTTCTGTTGAATTTGGCATGTCCTCTTAAATTGGAAACCTGGGTGCCTCTGCGGTTGAGCATCTGCCTTCGGCCCAGGGTGTGATCCTGGGGTCCCGGGATCGAGTCAGGCATTGGGCTCCCTGCATGGAGCCTGCTTCTCCCTCTGCCTGTGTCTCTGCTGCTCTCTCATGAATAAATAAATAAAATCTTTTTTAAAAAATGCACAGCACCCTACACCAGCTACCACCTTGTTAGCATAAGTGGTCTTTCCAATCCCCTCGATTTCATGTATTTTATTTTTATATTTTTTAAGATTTTATTTATTAGAGAGAGAGAGAAAGAGACAGAGTGCGAGAAGGGGGAGGGGCAGAGGGAGAAGCAGACTCCCCGCTGAGCAGGGACCCAGGACCCTGGGATCATGACCTGAGCCCAAGGCAGATGCTCAACCAGTCAAGCCCCCCAGGCGCCCCCTCAGTTTAATGTATTTTAAAACACTAAGCTAAGGTCTACTGAAGGTCAGACACAGCGTGGGGAGTGGGCTCTAGAGATCGTCCCAGAGGAAGATCTGATGGAGGGAGAGGACTTGCAGGCCCCCCAGGAGGGAAGAGGGCAGGCAGGAGAGAACGGGGATGAGCCCCTGCAGACGCCCGACGCAGCCACAGCGGGACAAGCAGGAAGGACGTGGGGGCTGGGGATGCACCTGGGACGTTTCTACCCTTGTCATCGGTTCCTGTAGAAACTCAGCTTCTGTGCAACTGAAAACAAGGCAAATTCACCAACCATGTGTAAATACACCCACAAAGCTTAGGTGAATTTGGATAAAAAACATCGAAAGACAACAACATCTACATCAGTAACAGGAATCGAGCGTGACTAATTTGTTCTGCTCTAAGCTGAGTGAAGTAAGTCAATCAGAGAAGGACAAACATTATAGGGTCTCATTCATTTGGGGAATATAAAAATAGTGAAAGGGAATAAAGGGGAAACGAGAGAAAATGAGTGAAAATATCAGTGAGGGTACAGAACATGAGCGACTCCTAACTCTGGGAAAGGAACAAGGGGTAGGGGAAGGGGAGGAGGGAGGGGGGTGGGGGAGACTGGGTGACGGGCACTGAGGGGGGAACTTGGTGGATGAGCACTGGGTGTTATGCTGTATGTTGGCAAATTGAACTCCAATAAAAAAATAAATTAAAAATAAATAAATAAAGTAAAAAGCCAAAAAGAAAGAAAGAAGAAGAAAGAAAGAAAGAGAGTAAATAAATAAATATAGAGAAAAACTAAAAGATAAAGCAAAAAGCCAAAAATAAATTAAGTAAGTAAATATAAGTAAGTAAGTAAATAGATAGATAGATAGATAGATGATAGATAGATAGAAAAATTAAAAGATAAAGTAAAAAGCCACGCGTGGTGTTCAGGTGACAGCAAGCACTACCGAGTGTGGTGTAGTGCGGTCGGCAGGCCCACCCGGTCACGGGCGCGGGACCCCCTCCCTCCCACTTGACACAGTGAGACCTGCGGAGAACACCCCGTGTGCCGCCTGGCCTGTCCTCGGGGTCCACACCGTCAAGTCTCCCTTGGGCGTCTGCAGCACCCGGACAGTGCCTCTTGGGCAACCGATCAAACCATAAAATCAAAACACGGGGGGACGCCTGGGGGGCTCAGTGGTTGAGCGTCTGCCTTTGGCCCAGGGCGTGATCCTGGAGTCCCGGGATCAAGTCCTGCATCAGGCTCCCTGCATGGAGCCTGCTTCTCCCTCTGCCTGTGTCTCTGCCCCCCCCACCGCCGTGTGTCTTTCATGAATGAATAAATAAATGAAATCTTCAAAAATAAATAAATAAAAAGGAACAGATAATGGGGTGTGTGGGTGGCTCAACCCGTTAAGCAACCGACTCTTGGCTTGGGCTCAGGTCTTGACCTCAGGGGTCGTGGGATCAAGCCCACGTGGGGCTCTGAGCTCAGCAGGGAGTCTGCTTGAGATACTCCCTCTGCCTCTCCCACCTGGTTCGTGCCCGCACCCCCTCCCCCGCAAAAAAAATCAAAACACGGACTCAGACATCACTGAGTGGCGCTCAGCACGCACTTACATAATCCGTGTGGATACGCGTGCTGCACACTCACACCTAACAGGGGCTTGGGATCCATCGGCTGAGGGGTAGGAAGTGAGTCTGAAGCTCCCTGGGTTGCCGGCCTCGGCCTCTTCCCAGGCAAGCAGCGCCTGGTGGGCACAGGAGGCGGAGGGGAGGGTCGTCTGCGTGGAGTGTGGCGCCCAGGGCCTGGCTCTGCGTCCTCACTCTCCCGCAAGTGCCCTGTGAGCCTGGGCCAGTGACTTCAGCTCTCTGCGCTTTCCTTCCCCCTCTGCCACATGAGGGCCGGGACGGCATCTGCCGCGTAGGATGGTTGTGAGCGTGGCAGGCTCGTTAATATACGGAAAACGTCTGGAACGGTGCCTGGCGTGATGTCAGCGCCGTGTCATATTAACACCCATTGTTCTTGGCTTGACGCGGCTCTTCCTGGACCACGTGCAAGTACCTTCCAGGTGCTTTGTTGGGTTAAAAAAAACTAAGATGAAGCCATCCTCTATGAATCATCCCGCAACCAGCTTTTACTCTGAATATCCATGAGCTTCAATATCCCACCTCCCCGCCCGCTCCGCACATCCCGTCCACACCGGCCAGCGGGGTCCTCGGAGGCATTTGCAGGCCCATCGCACCGGGAGGAAGAGCACCACCCGCTCACCCCTCGGTTCTGTTGGTCCTTCTGGTCCAGCCTTCGGAGCGCGACGCCGCCACGTCCCGGTCGCCGATTCGGTCCTGCGCAGCCACTGCTGGGTCGCAGACTGGCCCCGGTGGCACAGACGCTGAGATTCCCTAAACTGGAGTTCGTTTTAAAGGCACTAAAGACCCGGAATGAGCCAGAGGAGACTCCACCCGCGGGTGCGTGTGCCTGTGTGCCCACGTGTGCGCCCACGCCCGCATGCAAAGGATCACCGTGGGGTTGCTGGAGCTCCCGCATCAGGCGCACGGGCGCGGCGTGCATGGGGCAGAGCCACCTGCAGTGGTGACCGCTCCGTTTCTCCATATGCGCTCCTCACCTTACCTGACGATGCGATAGGTCCCCAGACAAATGTTTGGGGACAGGCGGGGGCCGGAGACCCCGGGCTGGTGCCCTCCGGCCGGCAGCTCCCGGGGAGAGGGGCCAGGAAGGACGGCGGTGAGCACTTCGCTCTGCACTTAGCTGTTCTCATTAACGAGCTCTCGGGTGCAGGTCTTCACAGCAGCATCCTGGCTCCCGAGGCTTTGTCACCCCACCCGCGACAACCTCTGTTAGTCAATAATAACAGCTCATTTAAAAATAGCAGCCTCCACTTGTTTGCACTGTTATTATCGGCGCCTGGCTTCTATCCCCAGAAGACTCGGGAGAGGTGTGCGACCTGCTTCCTCCGGAGCTTCTCGCGCGGAACCTGCTTCCAGATCTTGGGGGGAAGACAGGCACGTCTTTAGCAAACACTCACAACGTAATTGCCAGGCAGTTAGGGTCCGCGACAGTAAAATACAGCAGTTGGCGGCACAGTAGGTTCATTAGTCAATAAAGCATCGCCGCGCGTTTTATTGAATTGTAACCCTATTTTGCCCTGGTGCGGACCTTGTGAGGCTTCCACCTCCGTATAAATCTGAGTGATTCATTTAGCATTCAAAGTCGGGGAAAAGGAGGATTTGGTCCAATTCCAACGCAACCCTGCTCCATTAGCTATCTTTATTATTATCTGCCGCTGCCCCTCTCTTGTCAGTGGGGACGTTTTGATAAAAGCTCATGTCGGAAATAAATCAGGGACTGAATGGCAGGATGTGCCCCAAACATCGCTCCTACGGGCCACCCCACCCGTTTATGTAGAAACCGATTCCGCCCCCACGGCGGCCCCAGGAGGGCCCCCGCGCGCCGGGTGAGGAGGCCAACTGGGCAAGGTCACAGCTGCCCTGTGTCCACCCAGCCAACTGGCAAATACAGAGAAGCTTCTCCTTTTCCTGACATCTGACTCGAAATAAGCTTGACATGATCTAATTAGTGCTAGAACCCTGTGAGGAGCGTTTCCTTGTCGAGGTTGTTTATTTAGGGACGGAAACGTAGCCCTATCGCTAGAGCTCCCACCCCCAAAAGTCGGCTGGACACCGAAAGGAAAAAAATGATAAGAGGGCGGGCATACGGTGATTTTATTCATTCCGTATTTGTTTCAGAGCATCACAAATATTTGTTTGTAAGCAACATTCTCCTATGGTAGGGTCTGGGATCATGTAAGCAAGAAAGTAGATTTAAAAACCGTGAGGAGCGAGACATAGAAAAGCCACGGATAAAATACTGCGGAATTACAGAGAGTAATGAAAAATATACCTTTTGCTTTTAGGAAATGTTATGTTTTTAAAGCTTAGGGAATGTGAAGCTTGTTACCAGGACCTGGGGCCCGTGATCTACTCTTTTTTTTTTTAAATAACTACCAGAAAATGGGAGGAAAATACTAAAAATTATGGCACGCCCCAAATAGAATAGGACGGGAGGACGGAGGAATTTCAAAAGCCCGGCATCAAGTGCACACTGCAACCGGCCTAGGCAAGTGGGAGGACCTCGGTCACACATCCGAGGGGCCCTGGATGAGCCCTGGAGGGTCCGGTTACTTCCAGGACTCTGACGCAGAGCCCCACGATCACATTTTGGGGAGCTTGTTTGTCTTGTGCGACTACATTAGCGACACGCTTGGAGTGGCCTTTCGGGCTGGGGCTTCCGCTCTGCACCGTGCCCTCTGCAGAAGCTTCCGTGGAAAGCATCGTGCGCTGTTGGTTTGAGACGGGCCTCCCGGTGTCCGGACGGCTGACAGTCGGGCAAAGTGAACCTGAACAGGAGCACTCGTGGGCAGGAACAGAAGGGATTTTTTTTCTAGCCATCGAGTGCGGTGAGCAGGTGTTGCAGCAGCCGGAGAAGTGTGCCAGAGCAAGGTGACGGATTTGGGGAGGCCCAAACGGGGCTGGCATGGTCAGGCAGGCCAGAGGCACGGGCGCATAAAGCGATGGGGACTTTCCCACAATTTTCAGGAAGTGGTCCCTGTTGGCCAGGGCCAGACCCCAAGAAGCAAGCCCTCCCTGTGTGGCCGGCCGGGCCCGGAGCACTTCCCTTCCTTGGCCTCCTTCTCCCTCTTTGTGCCACACGCAGCCCTGATGCCCATATCAAAAAAAAAAAAAAAAAAAACAAGTCCATAATTTAATTTGAGGGTGGGGGGTGGAATCGGTTGGCAAATGCTCATTAAACAATTGGGTCTTTGGAAACGCTATCTTTAGGTTTTTTTTTTTAATTGACCTATTATTTTGCTTGCTCTGGCTGCCACAACCCCCACCGCAAACAAGGAGATGCTCGCTACCTGGACTTTCTTTGATGAATAGTTTTAATTAAAAAATTCTGTACCGTAAGTATTTTAATGTTACAAACATACCAAAGGTATGCAGTCATAAATTTAAAAACACATTTAAATTAATCTATAAATATGCTACGAAATTGACAGGGTATATTTAAGCAGGGGGATGCGGCATAGATAGCTAATGATGACAATTAAGAATCGTGTAAAATAAATGAAAATCAATACTCAGAACAGTTTGGGGGAAAAAAAGGGAGAAAGAGAGGAACTAAAACAACACGTAGTTTTTCTATTAGGAGAAAAATTAGTGGCTGCTTATAGTCTTGAAATGTCTGCCGCATGGGAAGGAGGGCGGCAGGAAGCATTCCTTTGCACATTGTCACGGATCATAAAGACTCATGGGGGCCCCCCCTGCCGGGGTGACCAGAAGGGCCAGCTCGGGCCTGGTGGCCTGGGAAGAGGATGGGCCTGATTTAATTCCTTAAACAAAATCCACACCTTGCCAGTTACAGATGGAAAGGAAACCTCTCAAAGGTTCCTGAGCTCTGTGCCTCGATGCTGATAGGCAGACACTTAGGTTTTTTGCACTTAATGATCTGGGTGGGTTTTTTTTTTGTTTTGTTTTTTGTTTTTTTATTTTTGCATTTTAAGCACCATGACAAGTGGAGCGGGTGCTCGCATCCCAGGAGACAGGGGCCTTCTGGGGCCAAGATGACCAGCTAGGAACCAGTGCTGTGGCCACTACCTGCCCTCCGCTCAACAGGGCGCAGAGCGCTCTGCATGCCGCCTTGGAGAAAGCACCATCTGCGAGGAGATGTATGTGCCACTCCCACCAATCCACAGAGTGCTTTGCTAAGCCGAACCAGGAGCTGTGCTCTAACCTTTATTACTACATTCATATTAACAGACAACTCTGCGTCTTTCAATCATGTATTTTCCTCTAATTAAGGCATATTCACTTTTTTCCCCTAATTAGGTATTCTTTGTTGCATAATGTTTGCTCTAATCTTTCGGAATCTTTCTCAATATCCAGTCATTACAGGCTCCCCTCCAATCCAACCAAAGCATGTTATTTTTTCTGCTAATTATATCCTCATTTACAGATTGGCGCCTCTTCTGATTGGCTCTGTGCACCAGTTGCTATGACTTCATTAGCCGCGTCTCCTGACCCTGTTATTTCTTGTGACAGGACTCGCCCCTCGTGTCCTGTGGCTCGAGATCCCTGGGTCAGTTCTCGCCAGGGTTGAAATCGTGTCAAACACGCGGGGGTTTAGGGTGCGAGCATCACTGCTTCGGTGGCTAATTACTACACACAGCCACGGTACAAATTACCGCTGTTGGCTGGGCCTTCCCTTCTCTTTTTTTTTTTTTTTTTAATGAATGTTTTAAAGGTGTCATTAACAGGTTAGTATTTATTTATTTATTTTTAAATGTGCCTGATTTAAAAAAAAGGGGGGGAGAATGTGTCTCCCTGCTATACCTCCTAAAGAAGCCACCTTTTGAGCACGAAACCTCAAAAACCCTTAGTTTCATAGAGGGCTGCCGCTGTAGGAGCAGAGAACTCCAGCTCGACTCAGTTACTGTCAAACTCAAAAAAAGTTTGAAGTTTAAAATCTCAGAAGTGGTGCTAGCCGAGTTTTCTGAATCTGGGCATACACGAAATAATGAAAAAACAAGCAAATTTGAAAACAACGCCAATTGTATAAAACCACAACACCCGAACACAGATTGCAGTTGTTAAGAAAGAGCAAGACAAAGCTCTCTGGGCGATCAAATTAACAAAAAAGAGTTTAACTGATGAGACAAGATCTGTATATTAAGAGATAATTAAAACGAATGAATTACATTTGCATGCCAATGCAATCTTTTTAATAAGCAGAGCGGAGTAATGGGTTGTGAACATTTTGGGGGTACCCAGCGAGGACAGTTGAGTCGTGGATCCCCAGTTTCAGATTCTAGGCCATCAGGATAACCCAATTTCCTAGGAATCCAAGACCTGGGAAGAATCATGCCGGCGGAGTTTAAATGCAAGTTAGTTAATATGAAAAATGCTGTATCTAGTTGTTTGCAAAATTACTTTTGTTGATTAAAAGGCTCTTCAGAACTTCCGGCTGGTGAAAGGGTTTTAAATTGTCTAATGCTGATTGTGATTGCTATGCAGAAAAAAGGCAGTGCAAAGCAAACCATTATATCACTGAATCTTTGTTAAGCAGGCCTTGAAAGTGTCTGACAGCATAATTAATCTTGTGATATGAACAAAGAAACCAACTCAATAGTATTGAAGATGCTTATTAAAAATACTAAATACCTTTTTCCACTTAAAAACCTTTTGAAACAGTGTGGGAAGTGGCATTACCTTTTTGTTTCTGCAGCATTTTCAACTAAAATTGATACTAGAGGCCTACAGCACAGCAGCAAAACTGTGAAGTGGACAACAATAAGAATTAGCTTTAAAAAAAAAAAGAAAAAGAGGATCCCTGACCAAGAGCGCAGGCTGGGCTCACCCACCTGGCAGTGGCGGGCGCTGACAACTCGCCTTGCAGGAATCTCGCTTGCCGGCGTCGAGGCAGAGCAAATGGTTGACATCCTCCTTCAGTAACCAGAGCCTACAAGATCTGGGCCCTTCCTTGAAGTTGCCTTTCCACTTGGGGATCTCAAGTGAGAGCTGCGCACACAACCATTTATGACTCCCAGGAGCTTCAGGCCCAGGTCATATTCAGGTTCTTTGGGGTTCCTATGAGTTAGGGCAGCGTCTGAGTTACCTGAGGAACTGAGCTGTGTCTATATCCTGGGAAAAGTGCCTGAAGCCCCAACGAGCCACCTGCGTGATTTTTCTTCCTTTTCTTTTTTATTTTTATTTTTTCTTGAAGTATAGTTGACACACATGTTACATTAGTTTTGGGTGTATGACATCATGACTGGACAAGTCTGCACATTATGCCATGCTCATCACAAGTGTAGCTACCACCTGTCATCACACAACATTGTTACAATACCATTGGCCGTGTTCCCTATGCTGTCCTTTCAATCCCTGTGACTTACTCATCCCATACCTGGAAGCCTGTACTTCCCACTCCTCTTCGCCCATTTTGCCCATCCCCCCACCGCTTCCCTCTAGAAACCATCAGTTTGTTCTCATTTTTATGGGTCTGTTTCTGCTTTTGTTTGTGTGCTTTTTTTTTTTTTTTTTTTTTAGATTCTATATGTAAAGTGAAATGATATGGTATCTGTCTTTCTTTTTTAAGATTTTTATTTGTTTATCAGAGAGGGAAAGAGAGCACAAACAGGAGGAGTGACAGAGGAAGAGGGAGAAGCAGACTCCCCACTGAGCAGGGAGCCCGATGCAGTACTCAATCCCAGGACACTGAGGTCATGACCTGAGTTGAAGGAAGACACTTAACTGACTGAGCCACCCCAGTATCCTGGTATTTGTCTTTTTCTATCTGACTTACCTGCCCCCTTAGCGTAATTCTTGTTCACAAATGGCAAGAACTCATTCTTTTCTATGGCTGAGTAATATTCTGTCCTAATATACACCACATCTTTACCCATCCATCTATCGATGGACACTCCGTTTGCTGCCATATCTTGGCTATTATAAATAACACTGCAGGCAGTACACACAAGGGTGTTTGTTCTTTTCAAATTGGTGCTTTCAGTTTCTTTGGGTAAATACACAGCAGTGGAATTACTGGATCATATGGCAGTTCTATTTTTAGTTTTTTTAAGGAAATTCCACACTGTTTTCCAGAGTGGCTGCACCAGCCTGCATCCTCACAAATAGTGCCTGGAAGGTGCTTTTTCTCCACATCCTCGCCGACACTTGTTACTTTTTTCTTTCCAATTCCAGCTATGCCAACACGTGTGAGGTGACATCTCGTTGTGGTTTTGATTTGTATTTCCCTGAAGCTGAGTGATGTTGAGTATTAGCACTCTTTCCAAGCTGTACTGGCAATGCATGGGTGAGACAATGGTGCACCCACTGTCCTGCAGGCCAGAACACTGCAAGGAGACATAGGAACAGTGTCTTATGAGTGGAGGAGGGCTCTCTCCCCTTATGGGCTTGGATTTTTGCCCAAGATGGCAGCTAAAGAGAGCTCTGACATGTGACACATATGCAGTTGGCAATTGCTGAGTATCTAAAACCACATAATTTCAGTGCATACATCAATAAGCATTCATTTAGCTCACACATCTGCGGAATGACCTGAGGGTTGGCTGATCTTGACAGAGCTGTTCCACTGATCTTGGCTGGGCTTACTCCTGCAAGTCAGTTGGACTCAACTGACCTCTACTGGACCTAGCTGGGCAACTCAGCTTCAGGAAATCCTCATTCTTCAGTGGCCCAGGCCTGTTCTTCTTAGGGCAATGGCAAAATGTAAGAGAGAAAGTGGAAACAGCAGAGGGGGCCTAAGGCCTAGGCTCATAACTGGAAGTCAGTGCTGTAGTAAGCAGAAAATAGTCATTGGAACAGAAACCCATGTAGAGAAAATCAGAAAAGGGACTAAAAAGGAACCCATCCATACATTTGTATTCGGCATGCTTACATCCTACACTTTTTGATTAAAGAGAGGTTTCACATCTCGTTATAACTCAAAGTCTTCTGCAAAGTAGGACTAAAAGGCAATTTCTTTACCTTGGTATTGAGGAGAATAAATTCAAATGAACTATTGGTTTTCCAGGATGCAGGTAATCAGATGAGAGATGAGTCAGGAGAATACAGATTTGAAAGGGGATGGCTTGAACCATCACTATTTGCATTGAAATGTCCATCAACCAAACAAACGCACAAAAAGGAAAATCCAAAATCAACAGGAAAGATGTTTCCATTAATAAGAAAATTCAGCAAGATGGCTAGATAGACCATCAAACCACAGAAATCAATAGCATTTCTTTTCATCAACTACAACCAACCAGGAAATACAATAAAAAAAAAAAAAGACCCAATTCGTTACAGCAACAACACACAAAGTATACAGAAATAATACCTTTAAACTCGAATGATAACACTATAAACATGCCAATACTGCAGTTAATTTATAAATTTAAGTCAATAAAAATGAAAATTCAAAAAATCCAAATTATATTTTTAACAAAATCCACAAATGTACTCTGTCATTTAAATTCAGCCTGAAATTACTCTAAAATTAGGTGAAATAAATATATAAAAGTAATTCACTCAATAAATTTAAAAGGAGATTAAAGAGGAAAGAGTTGTTGTACCAAAGATAAAGTCATGTTACAAAGCCATAGCAATAGAAACTGTATAGTGATGGCAAAGAATAAACAGACCAGTAGACCAGTAGCACCACAGACATAAGGAGAAAAGCCAAATGTATCAGTAGATATTTTTGGGAAACCTAGATCACTTCATAGAAAAATACGAAACAAGATCTCTACTCATTCACATTGAAGTGGACTCTAAGTGACTTGAAATATGAGGATGTGAGGTATAAATATGAATGAGAAAAATATATAATTATTAGAAGAACTTATATTACTGACTGGGAGAGAAAATACTTTTCAAAATATAAATTCAATTAATTAACATAGAGTATATTATTAGTTTCAGAGGTAGAGGTCACTGATTCATCAGTCTGATATAATACCCAGTGCTCGTTACATCCCACATCACCCAGTTACTCCACCCTCCTACCCCTTTCCAAACAGAACTTTAAAAACTTAAATGATAAGAAAAAACATCTGACATCAAAATGAAGGCTTCTGGTTCACCAAAAATACCTTGGATAAGTTAATAGACCAAAGACAGAATGGGAGAAGAATTTGCAATATTTTAAACTGAGAAAGTGTTAATACCTAGATGGTAACCCTTACAAAGAAAATGGCCAAATTATGTTTCTCAGGCAATTTACAGAAAAGGAAACTCTAAAAGCTGGCGAATATAAAAGGAGAGGCTGAAAATCATTAGTAATCAGAGAAATGCAAATTAAAACAAAAAGGTATCATTTTATACCTAATGCATTTGCAACAATCGGACAGCTAGAAAATCCCCAGTGTTTGCAGGGGTGAGGGAATATCAGATTCTTGCACTGTGCTGGTGCCCCTGTGGCTACTAAGTCATGTCAAATGCACACACTGTTCATGACTCAGGTGGGTTCTCTGGCAAACAGATGCTGAGAGTGAGCCACGCAGACAGGAAGTTTACCAGGGTGTATGCTCGGAGTCAATGTTCAGGGGAGTGAAACTGGTGGGAGAAGCTGAACTGGAGCACTGTCCCTGTGAGGGCCTCAGCTATGACTCTATCCTCCAAGGAGCTCTGCAGCTGGGATGGCCTTTCAGAGCTGTCCCACCTTGTCACCATGAGGTCAAGCCCAGGACCCGTGAAGCAGCTCTCTTAATTCCCTGGAGGGCAACTCAGTTGAGAACCATTGGCAGCCAACTCCAACAACCATGGCAGCAGCTGGAGCTCCCATGACCCTGAAGAGGACCCACCACAGCAACCACCATTCCTCATGACCCAGGAGTGCTGGCATTGGCCAAAAGAAGTACTCCTAGACGGTTGGAAGGAACACGCGAATGTTGGTCACAGCACTAATTGTGAAGGCAGGAAGTTGGGGGCCTACACGTCTAGCCCTGGGAAGGTAAGTAAAATGTGAAAATGTATAGTGATTCAGAGCAGTGGATTATATATACACACAGCAATATGGACCTTAACATATATAGAGATGAAAATACACTCCCACTAACAACAACATGCACCTGTCCAGAACATAGGCTAAGGGATAGACTAAGCACGCTGTAGTGGTTGCCAATCTGAGTAAGGGAATGGGGTGAAAAAAGAATAAATAGACGCATCAAAAATAAGGTCTTCCACAGATTGAGAATTGTAAGGGATTCAATCCTTTGAACCTGAGTCCCAGAAGAATAACAGAGGCCATGGTAGTGTCAGAAACTTCTAAACAGAATTTGGGCCAGCCTCCAGCTAGTTCCTTGTACCATATTCCGCCCCCCCCCACACACACTAACCCATCGAGGTATTCTCGATGCAATCTAGTTACATCTTGGGCTGTTCAACTCCAACTAGCAAAAATTCCCTCCAACCATGGGGGAAAAGACAGCATTATTGGACTTCTTTAAGACCTCCATATATTCAGGTAGGCATACAACTGGATGATTTAAAGGACTCTTAGGGGTAATTTTGATTGGATTTTTTTTAACTTATATGCATTACTGGGCCTATGATAGTACAATTGCTCCAGCATGGAGTTGTGGTCCTGCTGGTATATCTATTTGCCAAGTAAGCAGGACTAGGGACAGTTTTCCAGATGTTTTGGGCTTACATTTTCCTCCTTGAATCTAGCTAAGGGCTTGTAAGGGACATAAAAAGGTCGAAGTTCTTTCTTCCCACTGAGACTTTGGAGGGCATAATAAATTCGAGCGTGGAGTTGGAGAAGATTCTGTCATTGGGAAGGTAGGCACAGAATCAGGAGAGAGGAAGGCAGAGGGTGATGATGGCCCCCACAGGGAGGGAAGGCATTCCTGGAGGAGTCACAAGTGAAAAATGCAGTTTTACGAGGAGAAACAACATTAAGGAGATACTCAAGTATTTTTAAACTGTGAAACTGCCAAAGGGAATTTGAGGCAGAATGTATACAGTGCACGTGGGGAAATTTTTTTTTTTTTATAGAAAAACCCAGTTTCTAGGATATTCTTATCACAGACTTGGGAGGCAGGGAATAGAACAATGGCTTTGTTGAACTCCTAATGCCAAGAGAGTCCAGGCCTAGTCTAAACGTCTAGGCTCTTGAAAGTAAGAACGTAGATAAGAAGGTGTGCTAAGAAGCAGTCTGATTGCCAGTACTGAGGGCAACAGCCAGGAGAGGAGTCCTGCTCCTCTTTGGGCCCCAAGTTGTCCAACTGTACAAGGAAAAGGTCAGATTTTTTTGTTTGAGTTTCTATGACTTGATGTTGGACAGCGATGTAAGGAAGTTGGTAAGATTCCTGGTCCGAGAGTTGCAGCAATACAGCCGGGTCCCGTCATATAAGCAGCAAACCGATGGGGTTCTTGGCTTAGGAGGAAGACGATGGAGGAGGAGGGAAGGGGTTAGGCTGGGAGATGGTGCAGGAGGAGAAGGAAAACTAATCATTTAAGCAGAGAATCTGCTGGCGTTTGCTCCCTTCTCAGTTGGTTGTAGTGTGAGCATCTCACCATCTTAGAATAAGCCTAGGGCTTAAAAATAAACATATTTAAATATTGTATGGCTCCTTTTAGGAGATTTTTAAAATTTATTATTGAAGTCTAATTGACATACAGGGCTATCGTACACGGCCTCTCAATGCAATCTAGTTTTATCTTGGGCTGTTCAACTCCAACTAGCAAAAATTCCCTCTAACCATGGGGAAAAAAACAGCATTATTGGACTTCTTTAAAACCTCCATATATTCAGGTAGGCATACAACTAGATGATTTAAAGGACACTTAGGGATAATTTTGATTGGATTTTTTTTAACTTATATGCATTACTGGGCCTATGATAGTACAATTGCTCCAGCATATGTATATGTGAGCACTTCCCCCTTTTATGAAACAGAATCCTCCTACCTCCTCAGAGGGTGAAATGACAAAATATTTTCCCAGTTGCCCTTGCAAATCGAGCACAGGAATATGAGTCTTTGGATTAATCTTTAACGAAACAATGAAAGGGGACTGTATGGAATCCATTCTGCAGATGGTGATGTGGCACCGATAGCATAGTGACAACACAAGGGATGGATGCATAGGGTCTGTGCTGTTGGTGGTAGCAGCCATAATGTATAGGCTCAGCAAACAGTGCTGAGTGTCTCTGTGGAATGATTGGGGCATCTTTTCTAGTCACACAATTCCTAAATCTGGCTCCATAGCCCTTTTGGATATAAAGCTTACTCAAAATCCCTTTTAGTAAATTTTTTTTTTTTGGTTTTAAATTAGTCTGCTTTGATTTCCGATGGTTGAAGCTAAAAATCCTGATTTAAACACATGCAGATATTATACATCAACTCCCATTCAAGATGCAACCATTCTTCTTTAAATGTTTGGTTTAATTCACCAGTTAAGCCATGTGGATTTATAGCTGTCATTGTAAGAAGTCTTTTCACTTCTCATATATAGGGCTACTTAAATTTTTTATTTCTTCTTGTGTCAATTTTGGTAATTTGTATCGCTCTAATGTTTTTCATTTCTTCCAAGTTGTTAGAATTGTTTACATTAAATTGCTCATGATATTCCCTTATTATACTTTAAATCTCTATAGGAGCTGTACAACGTCCCCTTTTATTTCCAGTATAGTTCACCTATGCCTTCTTATATTTTGTTCAGTCTATCTAGAGATTTATTGATTTTATTTATCTAGTCAAAGAATAATTTTGGGTTCACTGATTTTTTTTCTTATAGTTTGTATATTCCCACTTTTATAAATTTTTATTATATATTTTCTTCTACTTATTTAGGTTTAATCTGCTTTTCTTTTTCTAGCTTCATAAGATACAAGCTTATATGCCTTGTTTTAGACTTTTCTTTTTCTTTTTTTCCCAAAAATGAACATTTAGGGCTATATATACACTTTTCTCTAAAGAATTTGCTTTAGAAACATCTGACAAATGTGGTATGTCGTGTTTTCATATTCATTCAACTCAAACTATTTTTTATTTTCTCCTGTGATTTCTCTTTTGGTCCACAAATTTCTCAGAAATATTTTCCCCAAATGTTTGGGGATTTTTCAGATATATTTTTTCTTATTGATTTCTATCATACTAAAAACATGTCATATGATTCCAGCCCTTTAAATATAGTCACACTGTTTTAATGATTCTGCATGTTGTCTATTTTGGTAAATTTTCTATGTGTAATTGAAAAGAAAACATATTTTGCTGCTACTGGCTGAAAAGTTCAAAAAATGCCAATTACCCCCCATTGACTGATGGTGTTACTACAGATTTCTGAAAAATTATATATTTTATACTTGTTCTATTAATTACTGAGAGAGGAGTGCTGAAATCTTTAACTCTATTTTGTATTTGTCATTTTTTCCTTTTAATTCTATCCATATTTTGTGTGCTTTGAGGATCAAGTTTCAGTTACATACATGTTCTGATATGGCTTTTTTTTTAATATTTGAAGTTGTATCATTAAGAAATTCTATCTGTGGTTAATATTCCTTGTCTACTTTCTATGATCTTAATATGTTCACATCAGTCTCCCTATCATTAGTTTTTGCATTTATATACCTCTTTCTGTCTTTTTGTTTTAAGTTACTTGTGTTATTATTTTCAAAGTAGATTTTTAAAATAACTAGATATTAATCTTTGGTATTCAGGATTAAAAAAAACATAATCACAAAGAATCCTTTATATCCTAAAAAATAATTATCTTTTAAAAAATAATTTTAGGTACACATGGGTGGCTCAGTGATTGAGCATCTTTGGCCTGGGTCATTATCCTGGGGTTCTGGGATCGAGTCCCACCATGGGCTCCCCACAGGGAGTCTGCTTCTCCCTCTGCCTATGTCTCTGCCTCTCTCTGTGTCTCTCATGAATAAATAAATAAAATCTTTTTTAAAAAATGAAAATAAGTTTTAAAAGTATTATATCATTACTCATCTATTTACCATTTCTGACTCTCCTTATACCTTTTTGTAGACCTGATTTTCAATGTGGTGTTTTATTCCTTCTACACGAATCTTTAATATTTCCTGTAGCTTTTGCATATGGTATTGTTTTTGCACAAAAATCCTCTTCTGCTAACACCCACCTGGCCATTTCCCCACTGCTTTGTCTTTTGCTCAGATGTCACAGTCTATCTCAGGTCCCTTTAGTCACTTAATATTGTAATATCCTGCTCCCCTGATATTCTATAACCCCTCATTGTTTTGTTTTTCTTACAACATTTAACACCATCTGACCTGTCTGGCAATTTGTTTTTTGTATGTCTCCCTGCAGGCGGAATGTAACTCCATGAGAACAGGGAATTTTAGATGTTTCTTCTCTGGAGCACCTATATACTAGTGCCTGCTCACATTAGTACTAGTGACAAACCTATCACTAGTGCCTATAACTGGGTCTTGCACAGGGTAAATGATCAAGTTGTTTATTCAATGAAATAACGAAGCTTCTTTTCTGATCCTGCAAGGAGCAGAGATGTCCTTCTCACCTCTTAGTCTGAATCTACTCCCAAATGCATATACAACTCTAAAGTTAGCCAACTTGTTCTACCCAGGCAGTTAACTTATTTAGTGCTCCATCCAATGTTGTGACTCGATCCAATAATTAGACCTGTATTGAATGTGCCCTTTCAACTTGGTCCAAGATTTACTGAAAACTGTCTCAGAGCCAGAGCTTTTCCATTTTCCTTCTGGAAATACAGAAGGAAGAGGGTATAGATACTGTCTCAGGCTGCCCGCGGACCTCTGTCAGGGAGTCTGGTAAACGGACCCGTGAGCACAAGGTCAGGTGATGACACACAGGTTTGAACAAAGAATGGGGCTAGTATTCATGGAGAGGTGACCAGTTGTCCTGGGAAGACTTTATGGAGGAGGTGAGAAGTAAACTGGGTTTTGACAAAAATAAAATAGTAAATTATCCGCATATGAGTACATATCTAAAGTGGAATAGTTTGACAGTTAAAACAAACAAATAAAAAAAAACCAACAAACCTGTGTGGTCCCAGGGTAGTGCTTGCTGGCCAGAATGTGGTTCAGAGCCTTCTAGGGGCTGCAAAATTTATCAAGCCATGATAGACACCATCTTATGCTCTGCTTAAAGGTGTTTGAACCAGATAAATTCCTGCATCTTCAGGACCTGTCCTGGCTCTGCAGGTGACAGGAAAAGTCGCCCTAGAGAAAAACTCTTCCCCTCTGGTGAAAGGAGCTCGCCTGGCTCCTGCAAGGGATGAGAAGTTCAGAGCAAGCATAATAAACTCTTTTAGACAACATCTGATTTCCAACAGCTGTCCAACTTCTGAGGCTCTGTGCTCTCAGCACGGCCACCACCAACATGACATGCTCAGGGTTTTAATGTTTGGTACCAGAGACGCTCTTGCCAAAAGCTCTTGATGTAATCAAGATGAGGCTGTCATGGACTTACATGACTTTAGGGTCTGGGAAAAGAAAGCTCATTTAGCTCCACTTTGGGGCTCTACCTGTTGCAGGAGAACAGCCCCACATTTGACTTTGAAACCAGTTTCTTATGTCAGTTCCCACCTTTGTGTGTACCCCAACTTTGCCCTCCTTCACCCATTTCTATAGACATGTACCATAATGCTCTTACCTTGCCCCTAATCTGGTAAACAAAGCCTCAATAACATACAAACATGATTTATGAAAACAAATATTTCCCCGAATCTGCTTAGAGAAGCAGCATCACTGAGCTGTAAGCAAAGATGAAAGGCCACGCTGAATGGGACCCACATCTGCACAAGGAAGGATGCAACTTGGGTCTCTGCCAGCCTCTACCTCAGAGTTTGTGCACCAGATTGATGATAAAACTAAATGCCAGTCTGTACCAAGTGCTTCCCTTGTGAAGTGCTTCCCATTGACTGGATCTCACTGGTGTTCACAACCATCCGAAGGCATGGGGAACGGAACTATTCCATCTGTATGTTATGGGTGAGGAGACTGAGATTTAGAAAGGTTAAGCAATGTATATAAGCTCACGGAGCTAGTGCCCAGAAGAGCTGGGACACAGGCAGCACCAATGGAGAGAAAAATGTTGACTTGGGTCCCTAAGATCCATATAGATGGACAAATATAGACAAAGATTTAGAAAGACAAAAACAAACCCAGGCCTGATTTGTTTACTTAGAGTGCCTCCATTGATCTAGTTGTTTGGATTATGGTTAGTTCTCTATTGTACTGTGTCCTGTGTAGGTACCACCTGTTCACCAGATGGTGACATGGAGCCTGGCGTGTGCTACGCAAGATTAATGAGATCAACTGGGAAACTTCTGAGGTGGGGAGAGGAGAGAAATGCAGAATCCCAGTAAACTCCAGTAAGAGAGATCATTCTGTGTGTAGGGCTGTAATGGCCCTGGACCCGGACATCATCCGCACCTAGGTCCCATACCACCCCGCGTAGAATACAGCTCCCTGCCTCTTGGCTCTGAGACTGGCTACATTTAGCCAATTGTATGTGGATAGAAATGACCAGGGACCAGTTCTGAGACTTGGCTTTAAGAGGCCCAAAGGCACCAAAGTTGATCCTTTGATGTCACCACGAGGAGAGCATTCCCCCTTAACCCTTTGGACCAACAGGATGAAAGGCAGATGAAAGAAGCCATGCCGGCCACCCCAGCAACCGCAACTCAGAGCAGAGCTGCCTGGTTAAGCCTATTCCAGATTAGCCAAACCCTGGGTATGCCTTCCACATGGCTGATGATACAGAACTGCTGTTCAAGTACAGCACTAGCTAACTGATATCTGCAGGCCTTGTTTATTCATTCTGAATCCCTGAAACAGTGTAGCTGCTCACTAATGGCCTATTGTTTGAATTGATGGATGCAGTCGCCTTTTTCTTTTAACCAACTCGTCATCGGGTCTCACTAATATTCAACCACGTGACTTTGGAGGACTAAAAATCAAACAAGGCAAGACAACATTTTTACATGATATGGGTCACTAAGCATCTGAGACCCTAGGAATCAGGGCCTGGGAGCAGCACACCCTTTGGCACTGCCAGGAGACGGTGGGTCCATCACACACTACAGTATGATGATAAAGCTACCTCCTTCATCTCCTACTGGACTCTAGTGGAATGAAATGAGCCAACCAACATGACAAGGCATTGACTTAGATTCCATGCTGATTCTGGAGGCATGGCCACCTCTACTCTGAGGCACGTGAGTCCAGCCAGAGGTTGCCGGTGTTAGGTCAGATCTACCTATCTTCCTAGTTTTTCAAAGGCAGTTTCCAGTACATCTGAGGGAACACATGCCTTCTCAGGCTGGCCTAACATTGTTTCCCAAGAGCAGCATTCTGGAAGGTGGACCATCAGGTGGAAGATGTACTCTTCAGAGAGTTGCAATCCCATGGGAATGGTGACAGCTTGAGCTTGACGGGGAGTCCTGTTGTATTCTGAGGTGTGAAGGGAAGGCATGAACCGTGCATATGCTGTACCATACAGTTTTGCCTACTGCTGTTTGTAGCTTCATTGTAGCTGTGAATGCTCCGTTCCTCTCCTTTTCACCCTTGAAGATTCGCGAACATACAGGATTGGGCTATGTGAGGCAGAGCATCCCCCGCGTGGTAGGCAGGGGAGAATGTGGGTCTGACGGCTCTCCCCACTGTGGCCGATGGGCATGTGTTAGGGAATCTCAGAGCTTGTGGCTAAACAGCCTGCCCTCCCACAGACAGTCTTCCCACCATTGCAGTGTTGAGGTTTTTGGTTTTGTTGAAGGTTTTTATGGGTAAAGACTCCACGAAGGCAAAATAGGAATGAAGAATATCCAATCGGAGGCTGCGTAAATTGAGACATAGAAGGAGCTAAAGGAAATGCTGATTGATGGTCCATGTGTACGCCAACAGTTTTAAGGCTGTGCCTAGGTCGATAGAAAAACGACAGCCTAAAAGCCACAGACGTGCTTCCATCTTTGTCAGATAGGACAAGGGAGCCTTAGCAACTCTCTTCTGCCTGTGAGGGAGAGAAGAGAAAGACAGGAGGGGAAAGAGAAAGAGGAGTAGAGAACTGAAGAGAAGGAGGAGGAGGGAGAGCAGGGGGAGAAAGAGAAACTCTTGTCAAAATCTTTTTAGTGCACAAAACTAATTCTGTTCATCTTGGATTTGGTGAGCTGGATAATATTCTGTGCACGGCTCCTAAATGAATTATTAAATGTCAACTCAAGATGGCTTAACTAAAATATCCAATTTAATAACCAAAAGTATCTAAGGTAACAATAACAATTTTACAGGTGAATGTAGAGTTGTCAAGTCAAACCATTATAGACAAGCTTTTGGGGTTTCCACATAATCTCCCTCTACATCTCATCTTCTGTCACTAAATACCCACTCCGGAGAGCATGTTCCATTTCAATAAAGATCATCCCTCCAGTGCAGGCTTCGCTATTCAGATTGAGCCAGCAAACCTTCTTTTTTTTTTTTTTTTTTCCTAAAATATAAAGCTAAACAAGATCTCAGTCACAACCACCAAATCTTTATTAATGCATTCCTTGTGCTACTTCTGAATATTAATAAAAATTAATAATTAATTTTGCCTTTGGCATTGCAAGATATACTAGTTTTAATTAGTGTACTGTACTCCTATACAATTAAAAAATAATTGATGTCCACGCTTGTTGGCGGTGTCTGTGATCTTCTTTTCTGTTGTTGTCAACAAATACCTTAAAAAACAAGTTCAAGAATGTTGTGCTGTCCTCTTGATTTACACACCCAAAGTAACAGGCAAATCTTTTATGATGAAACAGAACAGTTTTCTGTTTAAATTATACACAAGTATATTAACTAGAAAGAGAAAATTAAAAGCTGATGGCTACAAGGAATAATGGAAAGTCTATAAAAATGTTTTATCTATCAACAAATTTGCCTGGAAACTATCAATGGTTGGCGCCATCTCTCAGCTGAAACATGGAGAGGCCATCTTGGATTTGTTATGTCAATTCCATCAAGCATTTAATTCTGATGCCCTCCTTAATCAGCTTTAGTTATTTAAATTCAGCATATCATGTTACTGTTCTACTACATCATTTTAATTGTGCCATGAACTACTTTATTACAGAATGCTAAAGTATCTCCCTGTGTCTCCCGCTTCCTCTTTCTTTCTTAACAATGCAGACTGGAGAACTCAAGAGAGAATGCCTGTGGGTAAAGGGGGGAAGTAACTTCCTTCGAAAACATTCGGAGAAGGAATCTGGAACAGATACAAGATGGGTGTTGTTTTGGGAGGAAATCATGTAAATCCGTAGCACATGGGTTTCTTGGATTTATTTCTCGCGGCCGGGAGTCTTATTTTCAAGAGATCTCCATTGCACAACCATGAATGCATTTGTGATGCCAAGAGGTGAGAGATTCCCCTAAGAGGAGGCTGACTTAGTAAGGCGCGGGGAAAAGCAGAAAGAGGCTGTACGAGGCTAAATTTCCCATCTGCCCTCTGACTCCCTCACTAGTGAGTACATTTTAAGGCAGAAAATCACAAAACGATGCAAATGATTCCTTTATCAGGTTAATAATCTTAATAGCAATCTTAAGTCAAAAAATAGACTATACCAAAGTATCTGTCCTAAAAATGGAACTTTGGTTTATTTTCCAGAACAGCATCGCCTTCATGGAACTTACCACAATCTAAAATTATCTTGGTCATGCATCTGATTACTTGTTCATGATCTGTGTCTCTGAGCAGAATCTCAATGCCATGGAGGCAAGGCACTCTATCATTTTATCCACAGCTGCGTTCATGGTGCCTAGCACAATGCCCAACATTTAGCAAACATCTGCAGAATGCATTTATTAGTTCTGATTAAAAATACGTTTTTTTTTTCTTCTTTGAGTCTTTCGAATTTTCTCACTCCACGCCCAGCAAAAGCTGAATGGGTAACAAGGTGTGGTCTAACCGTATCACGGTCTTTTACTCAGCAATTAAAAAAAAAATTGAACTAATAACACACACAGTACCATGAATGAATCTCAAAACAATAGGCTGAGCAATAGAAGCCAGTTACCAAAGAATACACACTGCGTGATTTAAGGCATATGGAGTTCTGGAACAGGGAAAGCTAGTCTTCAGTGAGAGAAACCAGAACAGAACGTCAGCTACGTCTGGAGGGGATTCGCTGGAAAGGGGCATCAGGGAATGTTCTGGAATTCTGGAAATGTAGATCTTGATTGGGCTGGTAGCTGCAATAACGTGTACCTTTTGTCAAAACCCATCACTCCCTACATTTCAAATCTGTGCATTTGTGGTATGCGATTTTGCCTTAGTTTTTTTAAAAATCCCAAGAACACACATTTCCTTTTTTCTAGTCCACTGGCAAGTGAAGGAGGAAACTCAGAAAATGCACACAGTTGAGAGGCTCTGGAATTCTCCTCTGCATGTCATCACCTCCTTCCACGGGTTCCTGAAAGTGCTACCAGGCAGTGGACTTGACAGACATTACAGCCTCTCCCTCCTACTGGTGCATTTTCTTATCTGGTTTCACTCTGACCTGGGGTGGGGCGGTGGGGGGGGGGGGAGGTCACAACCTGCCTCTCTGGTCTGATGCCCAGGTAATGAAGGCAGGGGTTTCTCCGTCACAAGATTAGGTTTTGGATGCAGAAAAGTGCCTGGCTCCTCTGCCAGAAGCTGTGAATAACACTCTTAACAGTCCATGCAAATGCTGTGGTCTATGTCTGCATGCCCAGCTGGTCTGCTGATCAATTTTTACTTCTCAAATTGGGTCAGTGAAAAAGGATGGAGCTTTCCATTCCTGCGATCTAAATTCTCAATGTGATCTAAATTCTATTAACATTGGGAAACCTGGAAATTCCAAGGCCAAGCCTCCGGGCTCCCTGGGACCACCCTGCAGAAAGGCCCATTGACCTAGTTTCTTTTTTAGACTCTCTTTCTTTTAATTAAAACGCCCAAATTTCCTGGGTGTTAATTGAGGATTAGCTTGAGAATTAAGATGCTCTGTCTGCACCACACAGAGAACAAGCAAGCGAAATGATGAGCTGTACCCCCTCTGCCGATCGCAACGGAACCACTACTAAGGGTCTTCTTATCCAAGGAGTCACCATGCAACATCCTCACGTCTGTAAGAAGGATCAAGATTGGCCATGGATTTGGGACCTTTGAGAATTCTCTAGGACTTCCTCTAGGAACTGCGTCTTTCCCTCTTACTCCACCTGAGAGGTCCCGATGTCTTCATCTTGACGTTGTGTCCCTATTTTCATTGAGCTGTGGGTGACGAGTGCATTTCAGTGTTTGCTTTGCATCTCCTACTTCAGTATTGTGGGTTGACCTTTGGGGTGCCCAGAGACGAGTGAGTGTGTAAGCTGCACCCAGAGGCCTGGGCTCCCTGAAGGGAGTTCTTCACCTGACCTGAAGCTCTGGCTTGTCCAGAGCCATTTCTTGCACAAACGTCTTTTGATGTTCCTCATGCAAGAACACATTTTTGCTTGCTGTTCCCAATCTAGGCCATGTCCAAAGGATGTCAAGGGGCACATGACACAATCCCTCAGGCAGTGCTGATGCCCGAGTCTGCATATGGGGAGCCCTAACAGAGGAAGCAGGATGCCGTGTTGGGCCAGAGGAAGAAGATGGCTCGGAGAGCTGGGACCATTGGAGAGCATCTTGGAGGAATGAAATTCAGGCTTCATTTTCAAGCGGGGGACAGGTTCTGGTGAAGGAGAACATTCTGGGCTCAGCAAGCAAAGGAATGTTGTCTGGTGAGGGAACGAGCTTTTTTTGTTAGAAGCAGTATCTTTTCCTGACATTCAGGTATTCCCACCTCAGTTCCACCAGTTTTGCGATACCACGTACCTCCTGACCACGTACGGCCACCCAAGAGGGACAAAGAAACAAAGAGATCAAGAACTCTGGGTGGAAATAACCACCACACAGGTCCGGAAAGGCATCAGGATGCTGGTTGGAAGCCTGGGTCTGCCAAAAGCAACCCCTCTCTGAGCCCCGCCTGTAAAACAGGGACTGTGGCACGGGGGCGGATGAAAATGTTAACGAAGCCCTTGGCATCTAGCCCTTCAGAACAGGGGACCTATCATTAACATTTTTCTAGATTGGAATCAAAAGCATATTTACCCTAAATGATGGACCCCCAAAAAGTGGATTTTAAAGCGTAAAAACAACAGAAAAGCACAGAATGATGCAACCTGGCCACTTCGCTCCCTGTGCACCTATTCAGGGCCCGGCCTTGGCTCCAAGGAGCCTGGCTCCCAGGTGAGCCCTCCCCATGACCCTCGCCTTTACCTGCCATTCGTGTGCTGATTAAAAATACGGCTAGTCGCTGAGCCCATTTCAGCAGCACCTTCCCCTAAAGAAGCTCATGCTTCAAAACGGATACTGAGGCAAAGTCCTGGGTGCAATGGCCCTTCCACCCCAGAGCTGGACCCACAGGGCTTCGGGACCTATAGGGATCTACAGGGTATTTTCAGCTTTGTGTCCAGAGACATCTAGCCACCCTGAGGTCCCAGCCTTTCTCTGCTCTTCATGCTCTTCTATCTTCAACAGCGTGGTGGCCTGGCTGGTGTCTGCGGGGTCATCTGTGTGCCAACCAGGGGGTAGGGAGATGGGAGGGGGCTTCCCCTGTGATGGTAGCGGGGTCCTGAGGACTCAGGCAGCAGTGACCACACAGGGTGCTACAGGCTTTCACACGGAGCCCTCCTTACTACCGTCCGAGGCGGAGACTCTCCACAATTGTTTGTGTGACAGTTTGCTTAACCCCTCACCCCCCTTCTCCACATATTAAACTGTAAGCTCTGGGAGGTCAGGATCTGGGTGCGCCTCAGTCCTAACTGTGCCCTTGGCCCTGGCCCAGGGCCTGGCATCCAGCTAGTGCTCAATAACAGATTCTTAATTAGAAAAATAAAGTCTCATTCAGTAGGTATGAAGGAACGACAAGTCCTCTCTCGAGTCCAAAACGAAGCACAGCTGTCGGGCCTCAAGGCCTTGAAGCACTCTCAGATTCCTGCCCCCAACCCCCAGGCCCCCAGCAAAGCTACGATTCCTCCCTCCCTCTGGATCCTTACATCTTCCTGTGCATATCTAGGGCCACTCTTCCCATGGAACACGGGCCTCTGTTCCCTCCCCTGGATCGGGGGTGCTAGAGGACAGTGGGTGGCCTAGCAGCCATCAAGGGGTGCTTGTATACAGCCAGGTTGTCCTTTTCCAGCCCTGCCTCAAACGGAGCTGACCTATGAGAGGGATTTGCTCTCGTGATCATGAAGGACCTGAACTATGTTTGCCAAGCTGGTCCTTAACGGTGCCCTTTGAGAAAGCAGCCAGGCGTCCATCATTCTAAAGGACCGGCTCTGTCACCACCGCGGAGAAGGCCCCGAGGTGCGGGGGGCGGAGGTCTCTCGGGGCTGCTCTGCTCTCCCGTGGAGCTCGCGTTGCGTCTAGCACACGCCAGGCCTCCCAGTGGCAGTGGCCAGTACGGGGAGAGATGCCACCATGAGATGAGGCCTCGCGGGCTGGCCCGAATGGGGTCGGATGTCGCCTGCGCTTGACTTTTCCATGCAACTGGCCAATGCGACCTGTCTAACTACACAAATGGAAGTTTTACGATGCTAAGATCGGTTGTAACTGAGATATTTATGTGACAAGCTGACAGATCTAAAACTACAAAAAGTGCTTTTAGGCCTCTCATCCTTTCAAGGGGGAAGAAAAATAAATACTGAGATGATGGGTCACTTGGAAGAGAATGTACGATCTAAATTACCTAATACCTGGTGAGCTCCTAATATGCAAGATGAAGTCTTTCTATGCTATTAAGACGACAAACTTCATTCCCCCCAGGATTGCAGCGAATGGATTGTTCCTGAAAACGAATACAAGGATCACGCCCTCCCCAGGCCTCAGAGGCAGGTCCCGGCCCTGCTGGGAGGAAGGGGTATCCCGCTGGCTGTGTGGCACAAACGTCTGCCCAGCCTGTCACAAAACATCAATCCGTCCCATCGGGGGGAGCCCAAATCCTGGCCTGAGTGTGCGTGAAAGGTCTCAGCGGCAAAACACACGCAGCTGCAACCTCAGGGTGCAGAGCAGGACGTCAGACTGAAAAAGAGAGCAGAGGCTTCAAGACACATCGTGTGTGTCATGGGGCAGAGGCCACTACAGCAGAGGCCACTACAGCATCCTCCCACCCACGGTCCAGGTGACCCCGGAGAACGCAGCATCTCACCTGGGAGTCTGGGGTCAGCCTTCCTTTCCATGCCCGGCCGGGGCCACCTTGCCTGCCCCAGGGGATGTGAAAGGCAGTGCCAGGCCAGTGCTGGTGGCACCTGCTGTGACACATTAGGAGCTTGACAGCGTGACCTTTCTTGGTGGCTCAGGTGCCCCTCATTACCTACTTCCAGAGCACAGCTGAGCCCTGGGGCTGTGGGCCTGTCTCGTGGGCCAGGCCCTCTGCAGGTCTGGCCTTCGTTCACACTCACATCTGCTCTGCAAGTGGGTTCCTTGCTGTCCTCACCTGCGGAGGTTAAACCAGAGGCCCGGGGGAGAGGTAGTGAGCCCCCACCCGTGTCCACCAGCGGTTGGGAAGGCTCCGTGAGGCCCCATGCATGGCGTCTGTACCAGGGGTTCTGATAAAGGTCTCCCTCTCAGCTTCTTGCTCAAGGCTGTAGGGTCCTGGTGGGGCCAGTGTTTAAAGCCCAGCTTCCCTGTGTCCAAGGGTCCTGGGGAAGAGGAGAGAGGGATAGCATCTCTCCTGTGGCTCTTCCCTTATGATGATGTCCCTTGTGGGGAACCGTGGAGGGTCAGTGTTGGGTGGGCTCATCTCTAGATAGAGAGATGGGATTTTGGGGAGGAGAGAGGCTCCCGGGCCTCAGGGTGAGGCCGTCACGGAGGAGGACTACAAGCCAGGCTTCCTGGAACCCCGGGCCCTGCCTCCTCTCTGCTCCCCTAGCACCCAGCCCCTCCCTGCAGGCTCTGGCAGTCTGACCACTGTAGGGGGGTTTGCAGGGCACTGACCTTTCCTCTAAATGCGTTGTATCTCAGGGGAAAGCGTGGCAGGTGGGTGTGGATGCGTGTGCAAGTCTGCGTGCGTTGCGCCATCAAACCCAAATTAAACTCTTTTACTGTATTTTATCCGATCGATCTCCTGTGCACTCCTCGGCATCACCTCATTTAAATAAAACTTCTATTTGTCACAATCCTATAAATAGAAGTCCTTATCGATCAGGGCAGCATGGGCAAGCTGCACTTTGGTTATCAGTGAAGCCTGACTGGTTAACGGGAGGGCGACCATTCATTATGCGGCAGGACACGATGCAAGGCCCTGCCATTCAGGGCTCTAGCCACAGTGTGCTAAGCCCAGCAAGCTAGTCGAGTGGGGCTGCCCTCAGGATTACCATTTGCTCCCGATCTGCCATCGTGCAACCCCAAAACGCTCCCCGAGACGGATGGAGGCTCCCTGAGAAGTCAGACTTTCACCAGGGCAGGGAAGGTGCTGGTCCCAGAGCCCCACAGAGGCTGGATTGTTTTATCCTTGGAGGTCAAGCCAGGGAGACGGAGTGGGCTGATGGCTGTGCCTCGCCTGCTGGAGACGTTGGACGAAGCACACTGAGGCGCCAGCATCACCAGCGCCTCCCAAGTACCCACTGTGCCCACGGCCACCACTTTCAACCATCAACTGCTCCGTCCTCCCTCTGCCCCCCGACCTGTTACATCCTCCCCCTTCCTGAAGGATTTTCCTCTGCTTCACAGGCCCTTGGGAGGCAGCAGAGGAGGAGGCAGCTCTGTCTGCCATCCGGCCTGGGAAGCTCTAGGATACAACCGTGGAAGGGCTCAGGCCTCGTTGAGAGCTACGAGGAAATCAAAAGGCGATCACACCCAGGAGGAGCCACACCTATGCCACCCCTCAGGCCGCATTTGCACACTCAGAACACCCTGACTACATCCCCAGGGTCACTGGCTTCCAGGGCCCGATGTGCCTCACATCCAGGCAATGCCACAAAGTGGATCAGCTCACTTTGGAGTCCACATCCACATGGACATGAGCCCAAAAGAGATGAGAAAGGGCTCCCTTGACCCACTTGTCCATCCCCCATGCCCTGTCCTCAGGGGAATGGCCTTGGTCCTCAGACCAACACAAAACCCACCTCAGAATACAACCAGGTACTTCCACAAGCCAGGATTATCACATGATAAATCGCACAGCGAACAGGGCACCCGCTATATATATAAGTAGCTGAACTTCACCAAGCATCATCCGTCCCTCCTTTGGTGTAGTTCCTGCACCTGAGACGAAGTAGATGCTTCCATGCGTTTCTTACAGGCCTGGTCCTGACTGTCTGTGAGTTACACACACACACACACACACACACACAACCACACACACAGCCATAGCGGAAGCACCATTTTCTGTGCACCATGCCGTCGAATCCCAAATTAGAAAAAATAAGCATCGCCACTCTTCCCTCCAAGGCGTCAGTGAAGCCTGTAAAAAGTAATCTGTCTGAACACTCAGCCTGAAACGTAGGCATTGCCGCGTTTCTCCAGGAACGAAGGGTAAAACTTGGGTAGGTATTTGTTCTAGAGCCGAGTAAACAGGTTCATACAGGTGGGTGTTTGTTCCAGGAAAAAGAAAGCATGTACCAAAGGCAAAATCGCGTCTCCTTCAGAGCTATTTGCGGGCAGAAATGATGGTTTTCCAGTTTCCCACAGTTCCATGGAAGTTGCAAGTCTCCCTGGACACAAGTTGGGGTCTAGGGTCATGGGCCCTGAAGGCGCTGTGCCAACATGACCCCCAAGTTCTCCTCGTTAAGGCTGCTGCTGAACCTGCTTGGCTGTGAGGCTGTGATACAGGTCTTCATAAAGTCTTCTTTACGGTTAAATTTTAATAACTTGGGTAGGATAGAAACAATATCTAAGTGGCATTTAGGAGCAAATCTATTAAATTTTAGGGTACCTGTGTCGCATGGCTGGAGACATTACCATTTAGATCCCGTTGAGGGAAATGGCCACCATATGAGAGAAGGAAAATTGTGTACTTTGGAAAACACCATCCAAATCTAATATCATGTGTGAGAAGAAATTCTCTGCTCATTACCAGGAAGATTGTTTTTATCCTACCCATAACTAAAGTTATTAAAGTTTGAGAACTGTAAAGTGCCTGATGAGAAACCGCAGAACAGTTGATAACACCTAGGATCTGGACTGGGTTTTGCTGAGGATACACCGTATATCTCTATTGTGAGGTAGTGCTGAGGCCCACACGGCGCCCCCCCCCCCCGCCCCCTGGTGAGTGCGAAATCACTAAATGGTAGGATAGTGAGTGGGTAACCATGGTAACCATGATGCCATCCAACGGAGCAAAGCATTCCTGGTTGGATTCAAGGGAGGAGTTATTTCAGCCAAAGCCAGAGCAGTGTGACCCACCTTCCTACACGTGCCTGAGACCATCTTCCGCCCGTGTCCTCTGTGCAGTGAAGGCCAGGATGTTCGGGGAGGACCAAGCAGTGGCAGCTCTCCCATGTGAGGGAAGACAGGGGATGCACAAGTGGCTGACCGCAGGCACACGGCCAGCTGGGGAACAGCTATGGGCAGCCCCAGGCACACGGCTCACGAGGGGGCTGTAGGAGCTCTGGGCATCTGCAAACAGAGACCGGGATGCCAATATGAGTACATAAGGACAGGCTGGCTCTCCGCGTCTTTAGTGGTGGGATGTTGGAGTTCTTAATCGAGCCCTCTGTGCAAAGCCAGGCTGTGTTGCATCAGGTGCAACTTGGTGGGACTATCAGCTAAATGGTCTTCGCACCCCCACATGGGATGGGTCACTTTCCACTGAGTCATCCGTTGTCCTCAAAAAGCCCCACTTTAGAGAATCTCCCAGACATGACTGTAGACCAGTGGTTGGACTCACCCTGGGAGCTTCTTAAGAACATTGATGGTAAGAGCCATACTCGGAGATTCTCATTGACTCATTTGGAGCGCGACTTGGGAATTCGTGTGTTGTACAGGCTCCCAAGGCTATGCCAAGGAGCTTGGGCAGAGAACCATGCCCTCGGAGCAGTAGTTCTCAATCCTGCTGCACACTGGGCCCACCAGGGAGCTTTGGAACTCCCGATGCCCCACTCTACCCCCACGGATTCTGAGGTGATTGCTGCGGGGCTGTGGCCTGGCTGCTGGGATCTTGCAGGCTCCCAGGAAAGTCTAAGTTGCAGTCAGGACTGAGAACTACTCCTGCCTTGGAGGATGGGAGAGCCGGTCCCAGGCGATGGGAGAGAAAGCAAAGGGTGCTTCAGCTGTGTCTCTTGGTGAAGCCCAGAGAGGTGCTGCAGTTGCAGAGAGGGAACATCAGCTGGTTGAAAGTGACAGCGGCCCTAAGACCCTCTCAGAGTTCCTCCCACCCCAGCATGGTTCAGAGAGAGGGAGCATTGTCTCCCACTCATGCAGGAAGAGTCTAAAAGTGCCAAGTGGGTCTTATATTGTCCTGCTACATTTCCTGAAGTCCCAGAGTGAAGACATGGAGCACCCACAGTGGGCACAGGAGCTGAGAGAGGGCTGGCATCCTGGTGGAGAAAGGATGGTGTTAAGGTTGGAGAGGTATGTTGGGACCAGGTATGAAGCGTCCCGGATGCCGGGTGGATGGCTCTGGCTGTCTTGCTCTAGGCACCGGGCTTCTCTGAAGGATTGGGGTACAGGAGGAAAGCATTGACTTTAGAAGGTTTGGAGGGTGTGACTTAAGGAGACAGGATAATAACGAGGCTGACTAGCAGCAGGTGTAACACTTCGAGAAGGAGGTGAAGTTTGCCATCTTCTTCTTCTAATAAAAACCAAGAATATCCACTCAGAATTCTTTCAGGCTCTATGCTCTCTCACAGGTCTCTCTTGGTATGAATGATACAAATGTGCTGAGACAAAGGGGTCGCAAGCGAGGCTGTGGAGAAGGCATCGGTGAATGGTGTGTCCTTCGGCAGACCGCGCAGTCCCTGTGACGAGAGGTGTTGCAATTCAGAAACATGAAACACGGTGTCAGCCAGATGCTGTGTCTCTCTGGGTGTTGTGTGAGCTCTAACTTAGAAGGTGGGTGCTGGATTCTCTTGCAGTCCCTCCTTCTCCTTGATAGGAGGCACCACCCTCCCACTCTTTGGGTCTTTCCATCTTGTTCTGTCCACCTTTCACCATGGGAAGGGGCTGGGGGGGGAAGTGCATGAGGTGATGGTGCATGGATGGGGTGAGGTGCCAGGAGAGGCTCAGGATCTCATGCATGGCCAATGCCCTCCATGTGCTGATGGCCGCGGGTGGTCTGGTCAGCAGCCAGCTGAGGACCAGCCTGGTGAGACTGCTCCGTGTTCTACTCCCAGCAGAAAGTGTAGACACCCATCACTACCAACCCCTCCACTTCCCCTCTCTCCTCTGTTACAAGCATACAATTACCCACAGCTCCATGCCCGAGAGGGAGAGGGGAAAGGAAATGGCTCTATTAGCAAAGTATTGAAGATTGGCTTGCATCACTTTCCTTTAATTATGTAAGAATGTTGTACAAATCATTAGGTAAAAATTTGATGTAACTCTTCTTTCAATTAAACACAATGATGGAAGCAAAGTCTGTATTAGTGTGCAAATTCCCCCGGAGAGCATCCTCTCTGCGGAGTGGAATGTCTATTAGCTTTCTGCCAAAATAAAGGTCACCAGACAGGAGCCTCCCCCACCCAACTCTTACTTCCTCGAACATGCAGTGTAATCAGGCAAGATGTGTCACACTCAGGAAACCAATGGTGCAATTATATTGAATATGCCCAGAGCACTGCAACCTGGTCCCCTACTCTGCCAAGGTGCTCACTCAGAATGTCGTAGAGCCTGGAACTGGCTCAGGAGGCAGACGTCTGATTCAAAGGACTCTCATTCACAGAGTTCATCCTTCCTATTGTCCTGATTTGAGGAAAAGGCAAATAACCCCCGTGCCTCATCTGAAGCCCCATGAGTACCAGAAGTTTCCTGGGGCTGGTGTAATCAGTGAAGAATACACAGAGAGTATGAATCTTGATCCACTAACTCATGTGTGCAAGAAAGCAACCGCCTTCATTTGCCTACAACTGAATGTCTAAGTCGAGTTTTCATTCCGTTATATGGCAAATTAATCTCAGATCTCTCAAGGTTCTTGCTTGAGATTGGCCTAAAATCTGAAAAACTATATGGCGAGAAGTGCTTAGGGGAAGCAAAGATCTAGTCCTTGGTCTTCACACCATGTTGCCACCCACCAAACAGACATAGTCCTGGCTGATCCTTGGTTACCCATCCAGGCTGGCCACAGCTCACAGCGTCTAGCTCATGTGCACAGGAAATAGGATCCAGGACATGTTGAAAGGTGTCTTAACTCAGCCAGCCAGCATCCACTGCCCTTACTTCTGGAAACACCTCATCGATTTGCTTTTGGGGAAACCACCCTTTCTCACCTGTCAAGTCAGATGATTTGGATGGAACTGAATCTACCACATTCCAGCTCTAGGAGGGAAGACATGACTTCATTAACCAGCCCATTTCACTACCCTGGCCAAGCTGATCAGTTCAGGGAGGAACCCTTCAGAATTGTCCACTGAGGGGCTTCCTCTGGGAACTCGGTTGGAATTACTGGGAGTTGGGGTGGAGAAGCACTATGTTCTGGGAAGCTTGCAAAGCCAGAAGGCAAGACCTGGGAATTGTTGGGGGCAGCCTGGAACCATTCTTCAGGAGAGAAGTTGCCTGAGAAACCACACAAAATGGAATAACGAAGAGCTGAGGGATGGAAAGACATGAGGGTCTGGTGGCGTTGGTAAGCTCCTCGTTCAGCAACGCCTAAAGCCATCTGTACCCTGTACCTTCCAGTGAGATAAATTGGTAATTTCCTTTCCCCGTTCAGGCTAGTTTGAACTGGGCTTCTTTCATGAGCATCCAGAAAAATCTGAGTGGAACGCTGTGGATTTAAAAGTGCAAATGCTTCTAGCTCTAGAGAATGAAGGGCAGGGCAGGCCCAGGTGCAGTGGGATTTGAAGCTTGCACGATTTTTGCAACCCTCTTTAGGAAAAAGAATAATACATTACAAATACATAAATAGGCCCAGGGCGTTCTTATAATAGGAAAGGACTCATGCACAGAGGGGCCGTGATACTCATGCTTTCCTGATAAATGGGAGGTCCAGGGACTGGTCTCCGTTCCCCCTGTTGTGAAAGTACTTAAGGCTCTTTAGATCTGTTTCCTCATCCGAAGCGAAAGGGCCAATCTAAGTTAAATCTCATCCAGCTCAAAGACACCACATGTTCACAATCTTCACTGAAGGAATGACATCACTTGAAATTGGTTTCCTTATTATTTGCTTGGATGAAAATGAAAATCTCTCCATCTTTATAGGACCTGCCTGGGTATTCTGATGGGTCTGACCTGTGCGTCGCTCCTCCACACCCCTCTCTGCAGCCCGTTCCACTGCCCTGCCCAGGAGATGGGCCAGAGATTCAGAGAACCATCACTGCCGCCGTCTCGGTAGGCCTAGGGCTGACCGGGCGCAGGGAGGAGGCCCGTCTTGGGAGAATGACGCCAAGCTATTGTACTCTCTTAGGAAGTGTTTCTTCCTCAGCTGTCTGGGCAGAGAAGCTTTCTTAAAGAATGTTTTCATACAAAATTTCTAAAATGCTGAAAATACAATAAGATTAACGGCCCCTGGAGGCTATGGCTTAAATATTTTATCTTCTTAGATATCAGTTACAGTGCACTTTTCCTCCAAGGATCTAAAGTCTTTTAAATATAGCATCTAATTAATCCTCCTGTCATCTGTGGATGGAGCAGCATCATTACCCCGATTTCACAGGTGAGGACACAGAAGCTACGGGCGGGGTATTACCAGTCGAAACAGCCCGATTCCCACCAGTGGAAACCCCAGCCACACCAGTCATGGGCCGCCCAATGGGGGCACGCTCTGTAACACCCACTCAAAAGACGCTACTTCTGGCCCATACACCGCATGGCATTCAGACTACAGCAGTCGTCAAAAAGATATTGAGGAGGGTAGGGGACATCTGTGCCCCAGATGCACAGACAAGGTCTCAGAGGGCGAGTGACTCACCTTACCAAGAGGTGACAAATTCGGGATCCAGATGGCCACATCTCTAGCAGATGTCCCGATCTTTGTATCTTCGCAAAAGACAGGTTATTTTAAAAACAGCCCCTTTATTAATACATCCTTTGGACTAAAATGGTGTTTACCCCTGCCCCCCAAGTAACAAGAAAATAATGCAGATTGCCATTAGTTTCTGCTCACTGTGAGCCTCTCCCATACCAGACAACACACCGTTCAGTGAACACCCGTGATCTCTGACCCCCAGTCCTCAAATGTACACATCAGTTTCTCATTGTATCGGAGCAGAGACAGGGCCTCCGTGATCTTAACAAACTCGTTCCAACCAGACAGCCAGTGGACAGCAGGACTGGGATGCTCTCCATGACCATTGTCCTGCTGTTCCTCTGCTTCATTTTCTAATCATTTGGATGGCTTCGATCCAGCATTAAGCGATATGGCCCATCACTTCTGGTGACTCGTGCCAGAAACACGCAGAAGACAGAAGCTCAGGAAGGAGACACTTCCACTCATGACAAGGACTTCATTGTAGCCCCTCCACTGCCACTGCAGCTGGGAGGGCTGGGGCACAGGGTTGGAAGAGGCAGCAGTTTAATGTCGGACATGAGCCACGGAAATCCCTCAAAGAAAGGCGATGCTGTCATTGTCAACACTCACAACTGTTCAGCCTTAACACCTCTGGCCCTGCCTCCTTTCTGAATCCGGAGCACTAACCCCAGAGGGAAGGCCCAAAGGATGTCGCCAAGCATCAAATCCACAAGATTCTCACTTTTGGCTTATATGATAGTGCTTCTAGCTAGAGAACTATAATGGAGATGAAGGGAGGAGAGAGAGGTTAGGAGAGAAACAGAGCTAGCATGAGGGAGAAGGCCATCTAGACAGATCGACGTTGGATGGATGGATGGATGGATGGATGGATGGATGAAAAGATAGATAAGTAGATAATAGATCAATAAATAATAGAGGATAGATTAAAAAGAACGAACAAAAGAATGAGAGAGAGAGAAAAGGGAGGAAGGAAGCAAGCAAGCAAGCAAATGAACGTGGGTGAGCTTATGTCACAGAAAGAGCAGGAGCAACAAAGATGGAAATTAAAGCCACCGAGGAGCAGCGGGAGGAATAGAGAGAGAAGGAGAGAGGCAGAGATGGGTGCTGGGGACAAAGAACAGGAAAAGGGGACACTGGCAGAGACAACCCAGCCCGGAGACGGGAGCCTGTGACCCAAGTTGTAAAATGACAAGGATCGAGTGAGCAGTTTTTAATACAGATAATATTGTCCGTGTAGTCTATAAATATAAAATTAAATGCTGACCTCTCTGGTCCATGTCAAAAGTCCAAGCCAGTGTCAGCACATATTGTTTTTATTTGTTTCAAGAGAAAATAGATCAACAACATTAACCTCCCAATGAACAGAGAATTGAATGAATTAAAAAGCAGAGCCATAAATCGCGCTGGTTTTATTGGCACCGTGATAAACATGCCCCAGGCTTCTCGGGGAGTGGGGTCTGGGATCGTCTCAATACCCCGCAGCCTCTTTGCCACCAAGAAAGGAAAAGAGATATTAAGGCCGGGGCCCTGTTCTCCCACGCCCGCCGCCACTATCCATCACCATATGACAAAGGCTCCAGCACACGTTTCGAGAAATATTGGAAGGCGGGGAACCTGGGAACAGGGCAATTTGGAGAGGCCCTCGGGGATCGGGGGTGCCCAGCGGCCCACTGGCCGGCTGCATGGGACGCAGGAGCTGTCGGGGAGACGGGAGTCGTGCCTCGGACTCGCAGAGCGCGCCTGGAAGGTGGGCCCCCCACCCCGGGCACCCCGGCCGGCCCCAGCTCCCTGTGGGCCAGCTGCTCACTCACCGCAAGAGCTGCTTGCCAACCAGGGACATGCGTTTTTATTTCCAGCTCAGGAATTCACACCAGAACATGGGCAGTTGCTAAATAAAGCACCTTCCTCTTGGAGAGCCAGCTTCAGGAGGCTCCTCGGCCGCGCTGCACGACGGATCCCAAGGATTCCTGGCCGTGGAGCTGAGCTGAGCTGAGCTGAGCTGAGCTGAGCTGAGCTTAGGCGCTTGCAGCCGGGAGGCCTCGGGATGCTCACGGGAGCCAGGCTCTCGGCCTCGCCAGTCTGGGCCCAGGAAGCCAGGCAGGGAGTCCCCAGGGGCTGGGAGCTCCCCGCCGTCCCCGCCTCACTCGCTTTATGCACATCCCCTGGCGGGGCTCTAATCCTGGAGCTTGGGAGGCAGGCAGAGGGGGACGGAATATGGTCTCTAGAAGCCTCCGTTAGACTTTTTCCCACAATCCCTTGGCTGCCACCAGCTCGAAGAGCGGAGGACCCCTTGATTTGGGGAGAAGAAGCTTCTCTGAAGGGAGGACATAAAAGGCAACATAAATCAGGCCAAAAATAACTTCCACTTACGAGCAAAAGAAATGTAATATGTTTATAAACCGGTGGTACACGCATTGACTGGATCATTCAACTCAGAAATAATTAGCTTTTGGAGCAAATTTACCAAGCAATCAGGATTCATCGGCTCTTAAAATATTTTCAGATAAGTGATTATTTTACAAAAGCTATTATGTGCTGTTTGGCCTCTACCGATGTAGTCGCAGAGTCTTCAAGGCTCTCACCCGCTGTGACGAACAGCCGGGTCGACCTCGGGGTCCGCGGGGCTCACGGCGCGAGTTTTTGGAACCGGTCAGGATGACGTTAGGGTAACAAGACCAGAGAACGTCCTCTCCGACTGCGTGAGGGGACACGGCTGTGTGCTTTGGCACTTTGTCCTCAGCCTCTCAAGTCAGGATTGTGTCCTTTATGGTAAAAGCAGTAAGAATCCGGGCCAGCACACGCGGCGCTCACGGTGGGCTCCATGGGCCTAAATTCATCCCGTTTCCGCAACACCGCGGTCAGGGCAAAGTACCACCAGAGGCGTGTCCCGGAAACTGAGCCACACGGAGGCCAGACACCTGCCCAAGGTCACCCCATAGGTGGCAGAGATCGGGGCCCAGCCCAGGTAGTTGGTACAGAGTCTCTGTTCTTGGTCACTTTAGCACACTCTTGCTTCTCCCAAGGCCCTGCCTGCCAGCGAGCCCAGCCTCACCTTGTGTCAGCGCTTTTTTTTTTCTTTTTTTTTAAGGATTTTATTTATTTATTCATGAGAGATGCAGAGAGAGAGAGAGAGAGAGAGAGGCAGAGACACAGGCAGAGGGAGAAGCAGGCTCCATGCAGGGAGCCCGACGCGGGACTCGATCCCGGGACCCCAGGGCCATGCCCCGAGCCCAAGGCAGATGCTCAACCGCTGAGCCCCCCACATCGTGTCGTCTTAAAGGCCCATTTGATCTCGAAGAGATGTGTGCACCCCCCGTGTCCACCGCAGCCTTCTTCACAATATTCAAGCTATGGAAACAGCCCGAGCGTCTGTCTGTCCACAGATGAATGGGCTAAAAAATGTGAGGTGTACAGATGCGAAGCTGGAGGACGTTATGCTGAGTGAAATAAGCCAGAGAGAGACAGCGACATGTGGTGTCATGTCTAAGTCAAATCCCAAAAACACGGCAACAAAAACAGTGACAACAGAAAAGTCGAACTCGCAGCAACAGAGTGGACTGGTGGCCGCAGGGCCTGGGGGTGGGGGAAACGGGGCGACCCTGGCCACGGGCTGGAACGTTCGGCGATGAGGGGAGGAAGGCCCGGGATGTAGCCCACGGCGTGGGGTGGCGTGGCGACTGTAATTACCAGCCCTGCGCCACGGACCTGAAAGTCCCTGAGAGAGTGGGTCTTCGGTGCCCTGGCCCCACGCGCGCACATCCACGCGCACCGAGGTGACTTGGCGGGTACGTTAATACGTGCACCAAGTTGTCTCATTGTACAGTTTAAATATGCAAAATCTGACTTGCCGATTGTAGCACAATGAAGCTGGGAGGGAAAAGGCCACATTTGTCCTTCACAGGTCACACACAGCACGGATCTCTCAGGCCTGCCTGGACAAGACGAGGGTGGTTGTGTGAGCCACGGCTGACACTGGGCACCCGGGCCCCCATCCCCTGAGAGCCCCGCCCTCACCCCTCGCCAGTGAGTGTCTCCGGGTGTCCCCTGGCGAGGTCTCAGGGGAGCTCACCGACATGTCCTGGGGGGCCCGCATCCACACCTGCATCTGGCCCTCGGGGACTCGAGTATTCAGCAGGAGGCAGCTCCCTGCGCTTCTCCCTGCTGCCTCACGGCCTCGGTGCATGGGGCGCAGCAGAGGAACCCCCTCTGCCCTACGGATAGTCTCCCCGGGGTACTCCACATGCACCTTCAACTCAACAACTCAACGGAAGAACCTTTGTGTAAACCGAGGCAAGCACGTTCCTGTAAATCCTCCCATGGGCTTGTCCGACTTGCTCAAGCGTGGGCAGCGTCTACCGTTGAAGCACGACGGTTTGTACAAGAAAACATCATTTTTTCTACTCTTATGATGATGTCCCCACAGACACAAACAATTGCAAATGGCCATGATCTGATCTCTCTACCTCCACGGGTTCTGCCAGTGGAGAGCTTGGCCCTGGCCAACTGGGAGGACCCCACCACCCACCGCGGCCCGGGCCTTTCAGGGCTGGCCCCAATTCCGCTGCCCTGTCCACCTGCTGTGGGACATCTGGGGAAAGTTGCTCAGCTTCTTGGACCTGTTCCTCCTTCTATAAAAATGAGGAGGCCCCAAGTACCAGCCTCTGGGGGCTCGTAAATGTCAACGCAGGGCGACAGTCAGAGCACCTGGTGCAGAGGAGATGCTCCCTAAAAGTAATGAAAGAGAGGGGATCCCTGGGTGGCTTAAGGGTTTAGCGCCGCCTTCAGCCCAGGGCCTGATCCTGGAGACCCGGGATCGAGTCCCACGTTGGGGTCCCAGCATGGAGCCTGCTTCTCCCTCCTCCTGTGTCTCTACCTCTCTTTCTCTATGTCCATCATAAATAAATAAATAAATAAATAAATAAATAAATAAATCTTAAAAAAAAAAAAGTCATGAAAGAGGACACTTGTGCAGGTCATCCTGGAGCCCTTGGCCAGGGTCAGGGTGCACAAACCCCCGTGGCCGGCAGCTCCCTCGGCCCCGTCCTCCCTCAAGGGGTAGGTGGTCCACCTTTTGAGAAAGATCTCTGAGAGTCGGCCCCGGCCCGATGCTGTGATGTGGGCTGACGCTGGGGGCTTCTCCGCCTGAGGAGGCTCCAGTTCTCGTGCTATCAGGCCCAGGATGCACATAAGCTTCCGAGGACGTGGCTCGCCGGTGGCAGACTTCTCCAGTGTGCCACATCCCTCCCGGGCCCGAGCACGGGTGTGCCCGCAGGACTCCGAGGCCCCCGTTGGGCCCGATGCCCACGCCGCCTCCTCACCTTGAAGGACGCCTTGGGATGAGGGCCCAGAAATGTCCCAAGTGAAGAAAGAGAACGGTGACCTGGACACACGCCGCGTTGGACCCCAAGCAATAGCCATTCCACCCCGGCTAGGAGATCTGGAGATAATCTCTGCTCATTTCTCTGCCTCTTAGAGACACGTCTAACCCAGATGAGGTACGGCCGCGCTAAATGCCGATGGGTAGGCTCCGACCTTTGAGATCCGGGCTTGTTTGTCAGGGAAATGCGAGTGGTTTCCTTTGCGGGTAAACGTGGGAGAGAATTTCAGGGCAGTGGCTGTGCCGGCACAAACCTCCCCAACTTCCCGGGCGGCCAGTGCCCCTGAGTCCGTTTGTACAGAAGATTTTCTATGTAGGGAGCGGAGGTCTTGCCTGTGGCGACCTGAAGGGGCTTGGCGAGTCGACAATGATGAGGTTAATTAATTCAGGTGGTGTAGACACTCCAACTGGGTAATTCCAGATGAAAAGATGGAGTTCGGCACGTGTGAGAAATAAAAGTATTAATCTCCTTTATCACTCTGTTTTATATAGAACTTTTATTAACATGTGCTAGGGAAGGAGGGGCAGGGGATAAAACATCCGCACGTCAGCCGCTTTCTAAGGGAGAGTGGCAGGGGGCTGGCCCATAGATCTTCAGAGAAGGATGTTGAGTTATTACCCACCATTAGGAGGGAGTGTTCATTTCTCATTTGTCTGGGATAGAAAAGCTCCCTCCATAATATTGAGAGCTAATAGCTCCACAAAGAGTAGAATTTTGGTTCCTAAATTACCAGGGTTGGCTACGTACCAGGCTGAAAGTCACATCACTTCCCGCTTCTCACCTCCCCGGCGACGGCCCGCGCTGCCCTGCCCACGTCACACGTCCCTGGGGAGCACGGGGGACACAGCCCAACGCCCCGGCAGCTGAGAAATACCCTCCAGCCCTCAGGTGGATTTTAAGGTTTTTACTGAATTTTTACTGAATTTTAAGGTTTGATCCAGAGGCTTGACCTCCTCGTGTCAGTTCAGCCTAACATTTTCATCCTGATTTCCAGAATGTTTCTGACCAGCTTCCAAACTAACGGAAGGTTTCACGCCCCCAAAGGGAGGGGCTCGTGCCGGAAGCGATCACTTCCCTCCGAACTCTGCAGGGGGCGGAGGCAGGTGCATGTATTTATTTTTTATTTTTCTATTTCTCGCCGTCCTGTGGACATCTGTCTTCTTCTTGGCCTTGTGGGCATCTCGCACCCCCACCAGTGGGGCCAAGGCTCCTCCCGGCAGACAGGAGGTGACCGGTTCAGGTATTGATCAATTCTTACTCACATACAACCTTTCACCTCTCTTGGAGCATGACGGCCACAGCCAACATCTGCTCTTCGCATGTGGAAACAAACTGGAATATAAAAAATCTGCATCCATGACAACATGGGCTATGATCTCATTTGATGCCCCGCACCAGGCAGAGGGCAGCTCCCGACGAGCCAGAAAGATTGTGCGCAGGGGATGCTGGAGAAGCTCAGCCTGCTGGATGATCCTCCAGCCAGGACGCTCTGTCACCAGGGCCCACACCCCTGACGATCTACACTATCTCAGGGTTGGCAACACAGGAGGGAGCCTTGGCCCTAATCGTGGTCACCATAGGCTAAGGAGTGCTACCCCATGGGCCCCCCATGCGTATCTTCCCATGGGGACCCCTGGCTGTGCAGGTGCCATGGGGCCAGGGGCCCATAACCAATAACTCAGAGGGAGCCCCCGGTGGGAGTCAGACCTCCACGCTAGCCAAGAGCACTTCAACAGCTCAAAGCACCCTCTTAACTGGTGCTACTCCCTGCAGCAGCCCCGAGAAGCTGGCAGGGAAGGATCAACCCCTTTTCTGATGACTAAGTGTGACTAAGTGGGGGTTCAGAGGTTGTGTCACCCCCTTAAGCCCTGGCCACGACACCCACAGTGTTTTAGACTTTGCGCACAGCCAAAAAAGTGAAGAAATGGCCAGATGTGGCTGATAAATTACGGCCAGTTTTAAATATTTACTTGAACATCTTTAACAGCAACAACAACAACAAAACCCGTTGGAATATCACCATGATAGTTACAGGGTCGATCATACCGCGAATCCAGAATACACCGTGGATAGTGCGGGCTGGTGACGGGCCACTCGTTCAAAACCTGTGAGATGATCCCACCGGCCTCCAGGCGTAACTGTGGATATGCTTGCTCAACGGGAGGTCAAGCCGGCGTTCTCTGTGTCAGGCTCTGATTCAAAGTAGCGCCCGGTCTGCCTCCTCCGACTCCCAGGTGTGTGGGTTTGGGGCCATCCCAGGGCCATTAAGTGCTCCGAGGTCCAAATGGATAATTACATACCTGGGCAGAAACCATGGGAAGGACATCCCCCCACCCACAGACCATCCCCCTGTTCAGCAAGGTCACCACCCTATGTGGTTACACAGGCCCTGCTTGCCCCAAGGATGCGGAGATTAATCGTCGGAATATGACTAACAGGGCGGAAGGCATCCTGGGGAGCCTCCAGGTCAGAGGCGTCTATAAATACGGGTCAACCCCGTGAGTTTCCACTACTTGATGTGCAGGGGCGCTCTTGGAGGAAGGACATGCTCCAGCTGTCATTGCTCTTCACACTCTGGAAGGCGATCCACGGGACAGCTGCGTTCAGAACGTTCTCGATGGTCTTGGCAAGAGAACCTCAAGGAACCTCAGGGACTATGAGCGAGAGGCAGTTCTAGGACTCTTGCCTGGAGGGTTGCGGAGGGCAGCTCTGGCGCTTACTAGGGGTGGCGTCCGAGGGCGAGAGAGACAGCTGAGTTGTCTGGCCTGTCCAGCAGCCACCTTTAGCTCTCTTTGGTTGCATTGCACGTGCATGGTTCTCTGAGAAACGTCTCTACCCTTTGCTTGCCTCTGTGCTTTGGATGTGCCGCCTCCATTCAGGCTTGATGGGAGCCCTTGAGACCAGTCTCGAGTGCAGGGAGTGTCCCCTGATCCCAGAGCTTTCCTGTTCTAGTCTATGGTCCCACAGACCTGCAACACCTTTATACCAAGGTGTTAATGACGGAAGACTGAAGACCAAGTCACAGCCCTCGGAGAGCGTTTGATAGTTCGGGAGTATTGCAGAGTCCTGAGCTCCATTGCCCGATCTTGTCCAGCTTCCTCTCTTAGCGACGGTGTGAACTCGAGCAGACGAAGTCGTTGAGCCTCTTTTGGGCATAGTCTGCTCCTCCACGGAACGAGGCTGGTAACATGGACCTCTGCTGTCCTTCCGTGATTTCGATGTGTTTATAAATAGCACAGCACAGGACACACACGAAACGGCCAGTGCATCCTTGGGGTGGGACGGGCAGGGAGGACGCTCATACGTTCATGAGCTCCTGGTGTGCGCAGGACATGCAGATCTTGCCCCTGCCAGGCTCACGCAGGACACCCCCCAGGGTCAGGGCCCGGCGCTCCTTCCCTGCATGATGGTTAGATGCATCTCTCACCTCTGAACGTCCCTTGAACATTCAGGTCAGTGGAGAAGAGTAGCGCATGAGCCAGCACCTGGAGGGCATGGGAGGTCCCGAAGGCGAGGTGGCAGTGGCCCAACCAGCACAGTGGGAAGAGGACAGAACAGGTGTCTGGAGCCCAGCGGACAGCTGCGTCCACCTCCAGTTCCAGGATGATCCTGGTCATCACATTCCTTTCTCGGGCTCACCTTCCCTCCCCAAACCCCCGCCACCATGGCTATGGGGTGGCGCCAGAAACTGAATAGTTGTTACCATAGCCAGGTCAGGGGACTGCAGACTGTGACTGCCACACATCGGAAACCCACCACCACCATACTGTACCCCCAAGGGTGGTCCTTGAGCAAATCATTCATGACCACTTGGTGCTGATCCAGGAGTTTGCTGAAATGTGGGAGTTGGGGGCAGAGAGGTAATCCGCTCAGGTGCACTTGGGGGTGTTCTCCAGGGCAACACAAGACCACTTCTATGTGACCGGCAGCCAGGCCGCAGTCTGACGCAGAATTGGGGGAGAAAGAGCAAACCACCTTTGTCTGCGCTTAACCCTTCTTCTGGGCTTCACAGAGGGACACGTGATGTACATTGAGGCTCCCACACACGTGCACGTATGGACAGACATGCACACACTCTTTGCACAAACACATATCACATCTGTATGCAGGTGTGTGCAAACCCCCTTTCCCCCAGGCTGCTGGAGGGCCTGTTATGGAAACAAAATCACCCTGGGTGTTCTCATTCATGCCTACCCTGGACTCCCCCTCTCACCCATGCTCTGGGCATCTCGCCTCAAGCCTGTCTTTTACTTCCCACACCAAACTACAGCTTCAGGCTTCTCTGAAAGAGTGCGCATACATCAGTTCTGGCTGCATAAAAAACTACCCCCAAATGTCGCGGCTTCAGCCACAAAGTAGCTCACCACTCTGCGGGTGAGCAGTGCATGCTGGGCTCAGCTGGGCAGTTCTTCTGGACCTGGGGAGGCCCAGGCTGGTGTCCGCCCTCAGCCTCTAGGTGGCCAGGATTGTGGACTGCGCTAAGGTGATCTCCCTCCGAGGGGGGGTGCATCTTACTCTACCTGGTCTCTGGTCCTCCGGCAGGTTGGCCTGGGCTCATTGATGTGCGGTTCCTGGGCTTCCAGGAGGAACAGAGCAGAGGCATTCAGAGCCTCTTGCGGCCTGGGTTCAGAACCGCGGAGTTAGGTTAGGCTTCCTTTGCCTATTCTGCGGCCAAAGCAGGTCACGTGGCCGGCTCAGCTTCACGAGGCGGGGAAGGAGACTCCACTTCTCGACAGAAAGAATGGCCACGTTGTGTTGCAGAGACAGAGAGAAGGCGATATTTATGGCCATTCTTTTTGCAAATGATTAATCACGAGATACGGAGCAAAGGGCCCCAGACAAAAACTGGGTCTGGAGCGTTTATGGAGAGTCCCAACTGAGCAGGGCAGGCCAGGCTTTCCCACGTCGCTACCCCATACCCTCCACCCCTTTGTTGCTACAGTAACCTTGCTGTTTCCCCAAAACATGAGAAAACCATTTTGCTCTGTTGCATTTCTCACTGACAGTTGAGAATACTTTTTTACCCATTTATGGGTGCAAATTAATGAGATGACAACAGAGTGAAACCAATGACAACTGCTAATCTGTAAGCAAAAACAAGGGATGAGGAGCCGAGAGCAGTACAGCTGTTTTATTTTAATTGAGGAATGATTTTATGTTAGAAACACTCAATATTCACAGCAAATTAAAAATAATGAAGTGAATTGATACCAATGATACTTTTTTTTTTTTTTTTTGCTTACTATCCCTTTGTAAATCTATTTCTTCACACAAATTGACAGGCCTAATTGATACATACGCTATTATTCCTCATTAGTAGGCTGAATAAAATAATTCTTGATTAAATTTATTGCAATTTACCAATCCAGCATAATGTTTGCAAGCTATAAAAGTCAATCAACAGGAAACCAGGGGGAAGCCAATGACATTATTACATTTTATATAACACAAAAGTGGTCTCCCCACACTAGCGGAGGCAAGGCCACCAGGAGACCCCCAAGCGGGTGACACACCATGAAGAGGGGGCTCAGACCCCATGCCGGTTTTCATAGACCCCTGCAAGAGCTCCAGAGTCCCTCACCCTGTGCAGCTGGCTTGGGCTCAAGCCACGCCTGCCCTCCTGGCCCATGCCCATCCTCAGGCTGGCCTCCAGCGGTTCAGGAGGACGAGCCACAGGGACCTCCAGGGCCTTCGGGCTGGCGACCAAACCTGTCACCCACGCCCACCTCCCCCAGCAAGATAGCAGAAGGGAAGCTGGCGAGAGAGAAGATGAGGCAATGAGGCCACAACATGGCCTTCAAGAGTTTGTCAGCCTGCAGCCACCTGTCCCCGGGGAACACGGGTCAGAGGAGGTCCTGAGCCCAACTGTCCTCCAGGGAGGAAGGACCTGCATGGAGTGTCTGCCTCCCCAGTGTCTCAGATGTCCCACACTGGCAGCATTAAGTGCGCTATCTGGTGCCATGGCTATGTTCCTTTTGGGTCCATGGGGCTTAAAAAAAAAAAAAAAAAGGATTGGCTGCCAATCTTTAAAAACCCGGAGATGGCACACAAAGGCCTGGTGTCCCTGTTTCCATGAAGAATAGGACTATGTGGCCACACCAGACTCCCTTCTGTTATGGAAATGAGTCAACACCCCCCTCCAGGGGTGGAGCTGTGCTTTCTGCCCCTTGCCCACCCACCCCTCCTCGTCTTGCCTTTGGACCCTTCCTTTTTTTAAAAAAAAAATAAAATAAATTTATTTTTTATTGGTGTTCAATTTGCCAACATACAGAATAACCCCCAGTGCTCATCCCGTCAAGTGCCCCCCTCAGTGCCCGCCACCCAGTCACCCCCACCCCCCGCCCTCCCCCCCTTCCACCACCCCTAGTTCGTTTCCCAGAGTTAGGAGTCTTCATGTTCTGTCTCCCTTTCTGATATTTCCTACCCATTTCTTCTCCCTTCCCTTCTATTCCCTTCGGACCCTTCCTGGTTGTTACCTGCCCACCCACCCCCCTCAACCCGAAGGTGTCTGTGTTGGTGACTTTTGTAGGATGATCTTTGGGTGCTCAGGGCTTCCCTCCACCTGAGTTCTTGTCTCAAGCAGCTGCAAACTCTGCAAGAGGCTGAATTAGTGGCTTGTGACGTGGTGAACCTGTAGCCACACCCTGGATGCTCAGGTCTGTCCGTCACACGATCCCCAGAGGTCCTGCTCCATCCTAGGCTAGACCCTCACCCTCCTCCCCTGTTGTCCAATCCTCCGTAGCCCCCTCCACCCTCTGTAAACACACACCCTTGATGTGCTCCCACAGGTTCCTGCTCTCCAAGCCATGAGCTGTGAACATCCCCTCCTTCCCCAGGTCATGCGGATGGCAAAGGGCCTTCTGGACCCTTCCCCACCTGGAGCAGGGCTCTGACAGCAGTAGAGATAAGGATGTTTATCTTGACCAGATGGCCCTTCACCGAACCTTGCTGGTCGGACCCACAGCATCAGAAAGGACTCCTGGAAGGTGCTCAGTGAAAGGCTGGGGACCCTGGTCCCATGACTACGTCCCTGGCCATTCCTGCCACTTCCTTATTGCTTCCAGTAGCGGTAAGATGTCATCTGGAAGGTTATAGAACAGACTCAAAGGGACCTCGAGGTCCCTTCTCTTCTGGCCTGGGATTCTGGGGGGTTTGCAAGGCAAGGGAGGAGCAGAAAACATCTCACTGGGGGAACCACGGGAGGCAGGACTGGCAAGAAAGTGTCTCTGGGAAGAGAGAGGAGCTCGCAGACCCAGGACACCACGTGCGTGACCAAATGCAAACAGGACACGGCGGGACAAGGTCTCAGGGCAGGGGTAGCCACTCTGCCGGGGATCCCCCAGGATGAGCCGGGACGCATGCAGCTCGTCTGCAGGGGCCTCATATGCCTCTGGGAGCTGTGCACACACATGCGCCCTGTAACTCTGGTCCAGATCTCTTTATGCTCCAAGACTGAGACTCTGACTCCTGATGGACCCTTCCACCGGAACAGATACCAGGCACCTCGCCACTTCTCCTCCTCCTCCCAGTCCTCCCAGTCCTCCCAGTCCTCCCGCCAGGGAAGGCTCAACCACATGTGCTCCAGCGGCAACCCCAGAAGACACCTCCACCTTCCCTCCGTGTTACTACTGTCCCCGGGCCCTGTCCCAGCCTTCAGAACGTCCTCAGATTCCCTTTCTCACCTCCACACCACTGACTTAGCCCAGGCCACCAGCGCGCCCTGCGTGCAGGAGACTGCGGCCGCCTCACCATCGGGGCCTCACCGCCCCTCAAAATGCTTGACACCCAGTAATAGAAACAGCAAGGCTAACGGCACTCTGGGTCGTTATATCGGGCACTCATGTGGGGCCCCGAGCCAATGTGTTCCGTGCATGGTCTCACCTGAGGATCCTCGGGGGGGTGGCATGGTCATCCTTACTTGCAGGTGAGGCGAAGGAGGCCCAGCGGCACTGCGCCCAAGGCCCCACGGCTGGTAAATCCCAGAGCTGGGGTCGCAAAGTGGGTCTGCTCCACCTGCCCCCAGAGACCGGTCTCTGCATCAGCGGTCCCCAACTTCCGAGCTTGGCTTGAGAGATCTAGCCCCTGTCTCCCACTCCGCGCTCTCGTCCTCACTCTTCCATCAGCCCTACTGACCTATTTCCATGCTCCTGGGACAGTGCTCCCGCTATTTCTTGCCGGCTGCAGCCCCTCTGCCCGCGACGCCTCCCTCCTCTGCTCCGCCAGACCTGGAGCTCTCGGCCCGGACGCGGCTTCCTCCCCGCCGCCCCCCATCCTGCCAGCGCGCTCGGGGAGCCTGTCCTCCGTGTCCCCACTTCCCCCCGCTCCACTGTCCTGCAGAACGGTAAGGGCCAGGTACTTCCGCCACTGCTCGATTGCTCTCCCGGTCCCTTGAGGGGCCGTGGGCGTGTGTCCACGCTTGGTGTCCCCACTGGTGGCGCAGCCCGGAGGCGTCACTGCCTGACATCAACGCCTCTTCGCCCTAAAATGAGGTGACTCAACGGCTATTGGTGACCAGACACGAGCAACATACGATGTACTGGGCCGCATCGATGATCAGAAAAACGCATGCAAGCCAAGGACGCAGGGTGACAGTCCAGGTGGGGGATCTCAAGCCTCGGTGGCACCGGAATCACCTGCTGGGCTTTATTCAAACAGGTTGCTGGGCCCCGCGCCCGGAGTTTCTGATTCAGCAGATCTGGGAAGACGTGAGTGGGCTGAAATATTTTTAATCTGTCTCCAGGTGATGTTGGTATAGCCGGGCCGGACATCCCACCATGGGGGTTGGTCTTCCAGAAGGTTCTGCAAGGGCCCCTCAGAGACCAGCCATACCCAGTAAGCTTCGGATGAGCGCACAAAGAGAGACGAAATGCAGGCTCCGGTTCCGGGACTTTGTGATTCACGGAGCTCTGGCGCGAAGTTCGCCGCCCGAACGACAGTCGTGGTGGAGGCGGCCACCGTCAGCCCCGGGTGTCCAGCCTCTTGCTGCAGAAGCCCTGGCTCCCCGGGGACACGCTGGGAGACAATGGCCACATTGGGCATCGGGCTCAGGGGGCGCTGAGATGCCCCCTGCGGTGCCCCCACCCCGAGCCCCCGCCAAGCCAACAGGCCCTGACCCCTCCTGGCCGACGGGGCGCGGTGGGGGGCGCGGCTCCAGGCCAACCAATGGCATCCTGCAGGCATCACAAACGGGGAAGAAACAAACAGATTAATCTCTGAAATTTGATACCCGTTCCAGACACAAGTAGCAACAAACTTAGCGACAGAGCTGTCAAAATATGTTCCACAGCCTCATTGGCAAGAGATCTGGACACATGAAGGGAATTCAGCAAAACCAAATCAGTTGCCAAACTAGGAGGTTCGACAGTGTGTTCGGGAATACATTTAGATCAAAACAGGAACCCGTCCAAAGGAGCGAGTGTCTCCATAAATTATTATGGAGTGATTAGAAATAATTAGTCAGTGATTTCAAAATATTACATATATTTTTCAGCGGTATCGAGGGGATGTGTTATATAACGTGGGATTTTGTTTTCACATTTGGGCTTTTCCATTTTTTTTTCTCACTGCTCTCCAGCAGTTGTTTTTTCTTTCTTTTTTTTTTTTTTTTTTTTTTTTTAATGGGGGTCACAGATGTGACGCCACGTGAGGCAAACCACTGCCGCTGAAGAGGGTACGGTTTTAGGCAACAGGATTCCTTCGGAAAGGTTCTCATGGAAGGAAAGCGGCAGACAGGGGGAGAGTGCGGTTCCTTTTCTGGGCCTTGCGGGCGGGGGCTGGTCTCTTGTTGCTGCGCCTGAGTTAGAGATTGGCATCAGTGGAGTTACAGACGCCTCTGGGGGTGCCGGCACCAGCCCCCGGTTCTACTGAGGCTCCGGGAGGTTCCGGCTGCCCAGAGGGATGCAAGACCCACAGGCTCCTGCGGCCTGTCTGCAGAAAGCCCGTTCCAGGGGGAGCTCCCTGGAGTAAATCCTCCCCCGCGCTCCTGCCATGAGTGAGAAATCCTGTCCAGGCAGAGGGAGACCTCAAGGGCCCACCCCGGAGTCTCCCTCCAGAACCCCAACAGCCACCCCAACCCGGGGCATTGGTGATGCTCCTTCAAGCCTGAGGATCCTGGAAGGCAGACCTGACAAGAGCACCTCTCTTCACCCCCACTCCCAGAGCCCAGCCCCTGCCCTCTACACGTTTCGGGGAGAACATTCTGGACACCCACATGTAAGGAGCACCCCACCCCACCCAGGCCGCAAAGAACTGACTGCATGCAGGCCATACACACCTGCTCCGCTGACCCTCTGGTCCTGGTTTGGGTTTTTGTTTTTTTTTTCTTCCCCCACTTTCTCTTTAAGAGTTAAGACTTAACATCCAGCTAAGGAGCATTAACTTTTAGGGTGCCGATGAAACCAAGTAATTTTATTTATCGATTTGTTTTAATTACGGAGCGTGGCTAAGCATATGTATGAGCTAGCCTAAAAAGCCAGCACGCACACCTGCTGTGAGGAGTACTTTCCAAAACGGAACGTGAGGAAAATAGTTGAATCCCATGTCCCTGTTCTAGAGTCTCCACTTGGGAAAAAAAAAAAAAAGAAGAAGAAGAAGAAAAAGAAAAAAGAAAAGAAAAAAAAAAGAAGAAGGAGAAGAAGACGGAGAAGAAGAAGGGAGACAAGACAAGACTTCCAGCACAGAAGCGGGCCTTTACAGTTACGGCCTTTTACAAGATGATCCTGAGCTATGTTCCCTGTCTCTGAGGAAGGCACCAGCATATAAAATGGTAGTGAATTTGCATTACTTCCAATCCATCATTCTCTGGGTGTTCAGGAAAAACCAGGGGACCCGCTGCAACAAAGCTCAGCCTTCGTGTTGACAGATTCTTATTTAAGTGACTATGAATACAACAATTCCACAAATAATTTGTCAAGTGTGTGGCTGAACTGGCTCTGAACCCTGATAAATACCGACTCTCCTCCTGCTACAAAAGCAGCGTGTTTCGTGTGCGGACACCGCGGAGCAGGCCCGAGGATTTAACAGTCGAGGCTGCTATATTTCTCTCTTCTCTGTGGTTTAACAAAACAAAACAAACAAACCCCCCCCAAAAAAAGAAAAAGCAAAAGCCAGCAACTTCGAGGGCGGCTTTTTCCCTCAGCGTTGAGCGCCTGGGGTTGGAGATGCCTTGGGCCCAGGGACGAGCAGGTGCCCTTGCGGACCGCGTGGACGGCCGCCGCCCGCAGAAGCCTCTGGCTTCCTTCTTGGATGTGCCAGTCGGGTCGCCTCGGGCTCAGGGTCCCCCCCGCACCCGAGCCGGGCCCGGGCCGCTGGCCTGATCGGTGCTCCACATACCTGGGACCCCGTGCCCGTGACCGCACGGGGCAGGCCCGCCGCCACCCGGCCTCTCGCTGGAGACGCTGCGGTTCAAGACGCGCCCGTAAGATGGGGTGACAAGTCTCCTTGAACAAAACGTAAATCTAATCATCTTTGAAGACTGCAATATACACCTAAATGTCTCTTGCAGATGTAATTTAGTATGCATTATTAATTTATTTTTCATAAAGCTCCCCAGCTCCTGCGAGGGTGAGTGAGAGCACAGAGCTGCCCGGATGATAAGGCTCGTTTGTCAGGGGAAGGCGGGCACCGACACACAAACAATTTCCCTCCCCGAGACCCCATCCGCCAGGAAAACGCACGGACTCTTCTTGGGCAAAGAAGGTTCCTGCAAACCAGATTATTGCCGACGTTTTAATAAAGTGCCGACCTCTAACGAACGCTCCCGCACCATTTGCAGAGTGAAGCGGGGACTTAGAGACGCGGGCCGGCCAGGTGTCTGAAGGGACGTCCGTGTGTCAATTACACCGCAACTTTTGGCTCTGGGACCCTAATGCCTATAGAAATAATTAAGAAATAATTAACTTGTCCTAACATAAAATGCTAATTATTTATTGTTTATAAAGCAATTTTAAATAATGCAGAAGCTCATGCAGTTGGGCTATCATGATTTTCCAGTCATTAACTTAACCAGAATTTGCATTTTGGGACTGTAGCCAGTGACTTACATGCAGTTTAAGTCATTTTTCAAACACCCTGTCCTATCTTAATCTATTCATCATTAATCACATTTGGTCACTTTACATAGAGAACACTATTCAGATGAAAGATAAAAGAAATACATTAATAAAACGAAAGCAAGTTGGAATACTTCAAAACATAAGGTAGGGGATGAATATGGTTATCAAAGCAATTTATACCTTGTGCACTTAGAATTTAAGTGGGGCCGGTGGAGCTGTTGCTTATTATTTAAAAGGGATGGTAAGGAGGAGCTGGGCTTTTATCACATCAGACACCCTCTCTCGCTGGTCGGAAATGAGAGCATGCATCTCTGCTGGTCCCGGGCGCAGCTCTGCCTTCCGACAGTTGAGGGCAGGTCAACAGAGTCTGGTGACATCCCCCCCAACCCCACCCCGGGCAGGCTGCTGCTGCTGGTGACAGTGGGCTGGCCTTGAGAAGACACAGCCCCGGGAGCACTCAGGGAGCCGCTCTGGGGGCCTGCGTCATCCTCACCCACGGCCGTCACTCCAGTTTCCGTGGGGGTCACAGGGAGGTCACGCCAGGCCCCATTCAGTGGCCCCATAATGTCCAGGCTACGTCCTCTGGGGGGTGGGGTCCAGCCCCCCCGTGGGCTAGGGGACATCATGTGCAATGTCCCCTTCCTGGGGTATGGGCAGAGCAAAGTCATGAGCTTGCTTCCGGTACCAACAGAGGCCAAGAGAAGAGTCCAGGAAAGAAAAGTAGAAAAGAGAGAGAGGAGGTGGGAAGGGAACTTACATCTGCCCCCCATTCCTAACGCCGCCCCCCAGAAGGGTCATACCCATCATGGATATGCGACCCTGTGAGTGTGCCAGCTGGGACCGGGCCCTGTCTCCAAGCCTACAAACTGCCCATGTGCCCATGCTTCTTGATGAGGGCCACCTTGGGGCATGTCCTAGAGTTGTGCCTCCAGCATCCCATGGGAGACCCTCCCACAGCAGTGGGTTCTTCCTAGAGTCCCCATCATTAGGTGGTAGGGATGGACTAGAGCCAGGCCATGGGCTCTTGGGTCAACTAGGAGTCCCACTGACGTCTTCTGAGGAGGCCAGGTGAGTCCCTGCCCAGCCATACGGCTAGAAGGAGACACAATAACCCCCCAAGCAGGCGGTGCTAATGCTGGGGTCAGCTCTGCTTTGGTAGTTATGTGTGAGGTTCAGTTTGGAGGCACCACAGTGTCCAAGGGGAACAATATATCCTGTACATTGCTGTCTATTCTCAGCCATTTGGGCCATAATAACAAAATGGTAAAGACTGGAAGGCTTATGAACAGCAGAGTCCTGGAGACTGTGAAGGGCAAGGTGCCTATGCACCAGCTGCCTGGCACAGAGTAGGTCTCCTGTCCACCGCCTGCTGGCAGGATGCTAATTAAAACTAAACGCAGGGACGCCCGGGTGGCTCAGCAGTTGAGCCTTAGGCTCAGGTCATGATCCCAGGGTCCTGGGATCGAGTCCCACATGGGGCTCCCTGCATGGAGCCTGCTTCTCCCTCTGCCTGTGTCTCTGCCTCTCTCTGTGTGTCTCTCATGAATAAATAAATAAAATTTAAAAATAAAATAAAACTAAATGCAGTAGAGTGGTTGGTTGTAAGGATGCTGAGCACGTTCCACTGACCCGTGTGGAAAGGCCTGAATCTGGACATCTCTGACACGCAGAAGGCTCTAGAATAAAGAGTTTGGATTGCTATCTGGTACCCTTTGGGCCGTAATCTTTATTATTTTGCTCATATCGTGTTTCGGAGCCCTCCGACATGCTAAGTGCTGCATGAGACGAGGCCACTGTCCAGACCCTGCTGGTGAGGGGAGTGTGTCTGCCAATCACAATGGAGGGCGGCCCTCAGGATGTCCCACCAGACAACTCCAGAGTGGCTGCGAGGGGTGTTGCCAGGGCAGAGAGCGCTGTGAGAGAGAGAGAGAGAGAGCACTGGCTTGGCAGTGCCATGCTCTTCGGCACAGCGTGCGTGCAGCAAGGTGCCTCCAACTCTAAACACAGCCTTCGTTAGATAAGAGGGGGATAAGGGAAAGATGAGGGGTCCAGAAGAAGTCAGCACTGGGTGGGCTCAATGGTGGAGCAGGACAGACGGGCTCACTGGATGGGGCTGATGATGGAGAAGGACAGACGGGCTCACTGGGTGGGGCTGATGATGGAGAAGGACAGACGGGCTCACTGGATGGGGCTGATGATGGAGCAGGACAGACGGGCTCACTGGGTGGGGCTGATGATGGAGAAGGACAGACGGGCTCACTGGATGGGGCTGATGATGGAGCAGGACAGACGGGCTCACTGGGTGGGGCTGATGATGGAGCAGGACAGACGGGCTCACTGGATGGGGCTGATGATGGAGAAGACAGACAGGCTCTCTCAAGGGTCCAGTGTGTGTTAGTCTCCCTAATTCCTCTGCCCTTGGGAGGTACCGTGAGGTCCACACCCAGGCTCCAGCCCTCACCCAGGCACCAGCAGGACTGCACCAGGAGCCAGCTGGTAGCCAGAGCACACGGAGCCTCACCTGGATAAAGGAGCAAAGAGACAAAGGAAAGAGCGATTTACCCCCAGGGCCCATCCTTTTCTTTCTTTCTTTTTTATTAAATAGGTTCCATCCAACATGGGGCTTGAACTCACGACCCCAGGATCCAGACCTGAACTGAGATCAAGAGCCAGACAGTTAACCGACTGAGCCACCCAGGTGCCCCCGGGACCCATCCCTTTCTGTTTGACCTTCATGCCACCGAAAGGACACTCAAAAGCAACATGATCCCATCCTTGATCCCAGAAAGGTTGGGATTCGTGATGCTGCAGCGCAGTGACAACCAGGGCAGAGGCGGCTTTGCAGGCTTGCCCTCACCATTTACCATTTGGACTCAGGACAAAAAAAAAAAAAAAAAAGAGTAATTTGATGGGTGCCTTTCGAGCATCTTCCCAAGTTTTTCTTTTTCCATGTAACAAAACTCCTGCCCAAGGAAACTGGTTTCTGAAGTCCCAGTCAAAAAGTAGTAATGTTCTAGCCACACATTAATGATTCCAAAATTCTCCATTATGAACAATATTTATCAAAAACAGCCCACTATCAGATGAAAGATGTGCCTTATCTTTTCTTGTCAACTAAAACATTATTCACTGAAAGTTTCTTTCATATCTGTTTCAGGGGGTTCAGTGTCATTTTAAATTGCAAATCAATCATTTCTCTCGTAGCCCTCGTTCTGGAGGGGAGATTAACGCTCTGGCTAAAATTGTTTACAAAGCCATTTGTAAAGCTTCTGCGGATGCAGATGAGGAAAGTTTACCAGTTTAACATTGTTGATCCCAGAGAAAGCCTTAAGCAATGACTTCAGAGGGCAAAAAAATTTGTTCATTTATCATTATTGTCATGGGCTTTCGCAAATGATAACAATTTGTCTTCATCCTATTTTTAGACAATGAGCCACAATAGAGTCCAGAAAGCCATTTTGCCAGATGGGAGAAGGTGCTTTCATTGCAAAATGTTGTCTTTTCTTTCCCTGCCCTATAAAATTGGCTTAAGTGAGAACCAAGGATATGTTTTAATGTCAGGATTCCCAGAAGACATAATGACATACAATAAAGGCATTGCCAGCCCCGGGAAGGATGTGGTTCAAATGCGTTGAATACTATTTTCCATCTAAAATAGTGACTTCGGGGATAGATGGAAGCATGGCGAGAGCTGGGAAGATAGTTATGGATTTTAGCATGCTTTCAGCCCTTATTAATATCCCCCCTTTTTAAATGAAACACTGCAATAGGAAGCCCAATTACTTCTCATTAAGATGAATAAAAATGTTAGAATAAGCTGGACATAAAATAAACATTTAAAGTGATATATGGTTAATTCCACTGAGCTCTGAACGACTAATCAGGAACAGTCCATGGGAGAAAAGATAAGAAAATCCAGTTGTTGTTTTTTTTTCATTAGAAATGTTCCAGATTCTGGTGAATTTGCTCCAGCTCCTCGGGTGTTTTGGACAAGCTCAGGAGGAGGATACTGTCGTTTTTGTGTCTCCGACAGCCCAGGGCTCTGCGACCCCCAAACAGCCCCAAACCCTCCTGCCGGGCGCCCTCCGCCCCAGCCTCCCTCGCCTTTGCGAGCCTGTCGTGGGTGATCATTGCACAGCGGGTTCGCCTTTAACACAAAGGAATCATTTTTCACATGTGCTTTTCCTGCGTTGAGGACCAGACACAGGCAAGCCGGGCGGAGAGCCTGTAGCAAAAACTCAGCACTGGCCTCGTGACACGCGGTCCTTTTTGGTTTGGGCTCAGTGGACGTCATATTCTCGAAGCCTTTCTCCCTGAGCTGACATGCTTTAGCCAACAGCCCCACTGGCTCACCGGGCACACGTTGGAAAAACGAGAGCATTGCTGAGTCTTAAGCCGTCTGAAAACCGGAACGTGATGTGAGATAGCCTTACGTGCACACGCGCAGGTCCTGGAGAGGCATGGGACAGAGGCCTCGTCAGGGGACCCCAGAGCGGCCGGGCCGCCCGGGGCACACAGTGGGCTTTCAGGCACGGCTGCACCCAGCCGCGCTCCGCTCAAGGTGGCAGCGCCTGGGAGGAGCTGACAACCTGCCGTGACTGTCACCGGCTTTAATTTAGCAAAGTGGGTAATGGCCCAGTTTCTGCTCCTGCTCGTGTGTCTGAATTGCAGACCTCACCTGACAGAAAGCTGCTTCTGCACCCGGCTGTTTTCTTAAAAGCAAAGAGACCCCTTTTCCGTGTGACCTCCGGGCAGCTTCCACGTGGGGAATCCTCATCACAGCCCCGGACGGGCACCCACAGCGCACACCTTGCTTCCCGGGGGCCCCTACAGTCGCAGCCTGTGCCCACCCCCGGCCCGCCCAGGTGACCCAGCCCCGGCCCCTCTCCCCGGCCAAGCTCCCCGCCACCTGGCTGCTAGTCCAACCTGAAGACAGACATGGTCACTTCCCAATCATGATCGTTTTTGTTTTTCTTTCTTTCTCTCTTTTCTTTTTTTGGACAATAGAAAAAGATTTATTGGCTGGGCCTTTTATCACTCAATCGTTTTAAGACAGCCCGGAATAAGACATCATCCTGTAGGCAAATTACTTTTTATTTTGTGGGGCTTTTTTTGGCTTTTTAATTTTATTTCTAACTGTGGCAAAATGTACAGAACCCAGTTTGCCACCTTAAGCACGTGCGTACGTGTTAGCACACTTCAGGACTCTTCCCGAGGGCCAACCGGACGCTACACCCGTGAAGCAACTTCCCACTGCCTCCCGGCCCCAGCAAGAGGCAGCCCGGTCAGGGCCTTTCTGGGGGCCCTAACCCATGCTCTCGTCCTTCTGGGTCTTCTACGATCCCTTGGCCTTGCCTCCCACTCAAACCACCCGAGGCTCATTGCAGCGGCGAAGAGCTGCCTAACGGAACACAGAGACAGATAATTCTCTTATGATTTTCCATCTTGAGAGTCTGAGCCTGGAGGAGAAAAGAGCAGAACACCCCAAAGCACGCACGATAGACGGGGAAGAACCCAGGATGAATCAGGGCAAGGCTGCCTGCCCCAGAGAAAACAAATGTTCCAGAAGAGAGAAGAGGCAGAGGGTCGGAAGGGCCCGACCTGCCACCCTGGGGTTGGGCCCCAGCAAGGTGAGCCTCGCCTCGGGCACCTGCACAGGATGGGATGAGCACCGGGCTCTGACTCAGCCCCGAACAGAGACATGAGCTCGGGGACACCACAGTCACTCCACCCCCAGATTCCTCGTCTCTCTCCAGGAGTCTAGAGAAACCTGGGGGAGACCCCAGCAGGGCTAACATTGTTCTCACAGACCTGCCCAAGTGAAGGCTTGCAGTCAGCAATCAGCCCACTGATAGGGAGCGCAATTGGTATTTCTTGCCTCTGGGCCCACACACCTCCTCACTCCGCCAGCAGCCACACCCCACCCGGCCCTAAACCTCCCACTGCCCAGCTCACGCATCAGCACCCGGGGGGGCTCAACAGACACACCTGGGGATGGAATCGCCGGGTGGAAAGATAGCCAATCCATTTGCTTATTGACAGTGATACATAATGAAGAGTAAGCAAATGATTATTGAGCAGCCACTGTGTGCCAGGCACTGTGTTAGAGTCAGGAGTCCGTGAGGCAGACACACACCCCTGTCCTCGGGGCTCTTGTAGCCTAGAGGAAAAAGACGGACCATCCAGGAGGTAAGTGGGTGCTGGCTGGCGGGAGGGAAATGGGCCCCTCAAAGCTTGGTTCCTTAGGCCCCCTGCTTTCAACAGGCATTTTGCGTGTCTGGCCCAGGTGGGCTTTAGGAACCAAGCATCCTGATTACAATAGGCACCTGAGGCCCTTTCCTAAGAGGAAAGCCGTCCATAGGTAAGAAGTGGGACAGGTCAGGTAAGGTTTGTGGATTCTCTCTATATGTCCTTATCCAGCTAGTGTGAAACTGTAAAATGAACGCTATGACAGATCTTCTCAACGAAGCTCCCTGTCAAGCCCCACCTGGATGACCTCTGCCTACCACCAGGCTGGTCACAGGGCCAGGGTTATATCTGTGGCTCCTCCCCTGACCCCAGGCAGCTGAGTGCTTCCAGGGAACGGGATGCCTTCCGGGCTCTGATCTGGCCTCAAGTAATCTGACCCTAAGCGGATCAGAGTACTCTCATCCACCTGGCAGGACCTCACATGCCCAGTTGTGTGGAAGGTCCAGGACGTGCCCTTCTCTGCTGGTCACAAATGAGGACCCAGAGTCTTGAAGTTGCCAACGGTCATGTGAGAATCACAGGAGCCTAGGAGTGAGCTGGTGGGTGGAGAGCTAGCGGCTTTCAAGTGCAGGTGTCCCCCCCCTTATCTGCAGGGGTACCTTTCAAACCTCCCAGTGGATGTCCAAAACCGCAGCTAATACTGAGCCCTACAGAGACTGCTTTCTCCTAAACATACATATATGCATAATAAAGTTTAATTTATAAATTATGCACAGTAAGAGACTAACAAAAATAACTAATAATAAAAAAGAAACGATTATAACAATAAATTGTGCCAAAATGTGGTCTCTTTCCCTCTCTCTCAAAATATCTTCACTGTCTCATACTCACCCCTTGTCCCTGCGATGAAATGAAGGGAAGGACGTAGACCCGTGACACTACTTCAGGAGGAGGACCATCTGCTTCCAGACCACGGTTGCAGAAGTGGGAAACCACAGATAAAGGGGGACCTCTGCTCCCTCTTTGATACGCCTCCCTTTAGACGTGGCACCTAACCATTCTCCCCTTGAATGGACTGGCCTTAGTGACCTGCTTCTAACGGACAGGATGTGGTGGGAATCATGCTCTGTAACTTCCAGGGCTTAATCATAAAACAAATAGCTTCCACCTGGCTCTCTTGCTCTTGGGTGCTTTGCTCAGCGGGGGTGGGGGGGGGAGGGAGCCAGCTGCCATGTTGTGATGGGACCCATGTGGGGAAGAACTGAGTCCTTCCTGCCCCCAGCAATCAGTACAACCTGCCCTCCAGGTAAATGAGCCATCCTAGATGCATATTCTCCTGGCCCGGGAAGCTTTCAGATGACTATGGAACCACCTGACATCCTCAATGCAACCCCATGGAGATTTTGAGCCAGAACTTCTGGCCAGCTAAACTGCTCCCAAACTCCCAATCCATGGACACTATGAGATAAGAAATTGTTGTTGTTGTTGGAAGTGACTAAGTTTTTAGGTAATTTGTTGCATAGTGATAGATAACTACTACAGGACCCCATGTCAAGACAAAATCATCAAATTGCTGGACCAACCCTCACCTAAAGCTAAGTACCTCTAGATTTTTCAGTGAAGTGAGTCACGGAGAGCCTCCCGATTGCTTTAATTCATTTCGAGTTGGATTTTCTGTTATTCTCTATTAAAAGTATCTCAGCAGGTACATTCCTAATTCTTCCTTCCAGTCTCAGGCTTCTGAAGGGAACTAAAAATGTGGATTAACTGACTCTATTTAACTTCAGCTCAAGACTCTTCATTCCAGCTACTCCCACTTGTAACTGTGGCATTAATGTTAATGGAAGCAGATGTTGTGGCAATCTCCATGCAGAGAATTCATTCTCTTACTTAAGGATGTAATAAATGGAGATGGGAAGGTAGTTTACACCTGAATATATAAAGAGTCTATAGGTAATAACCCTTAAAGGTACCATCACTGTAGATACCGGCTGTTACTTGCCTGTCCAAAGCAGCCAAAGAGAAGGAGCGAGGGGAGATGTTAATTCCTACTCTACGGTGGGCCTTTTAGCATTCTTGAAACCAAAATGAGAAATGAGAGGACCATGTAGTGGTCACAGCACTCTGGCGGCTGAAAACACAGGTGCGCCCTTCCCGTTCCTTTTAGATGTAGCCACTTGCAATTCACAATAAAAGAGAGCAGGTCTTTCTTTTAAAGGTAGGAGTGAAAAACAACTGATTGTGTGTGTGTGTGTGTGTGTGTGTGTGTGACAAAGTGGAAAGATGGCAATAAGAAAATGTAACTCATTCTGGCCGATGATGCTCAGAATGATCTAGAAGGAATAAGTTTGACAGTGAGTTCCGAGAGGTAAGAAATCAAAGGTAAAAGGAGGCATTGGATGAAATATTTCATCCGGGAGCCCTTGGCATGCTCCCTCCTCTGAACAAAACGAACGTTGGCCAATAAGAATTACATATCGTGTGTAAATTGTAAATATCGATGACTGCATAGACACGGTCATGCAAATTTGCAAATCTATGGTCTATGAAGGCCTGATAAGAATTGTCATTAAGCTACATCTTTATTCATACTCTCATGCCCATTTCGCAAATTAATTTATCAATGAATTTATTTATTTGGGGATGAGACTATTGGGCCACTATTCAGGAAAAAAAATCTTGAAATTTGCTTCTATGCATTTCATCGCAGAAATTCATCACATGAAGCCCTATTGCATGTTTCATGGTCTCTTTTTTTGTTGGGAGGGACAGAGTTAATGTCTGACTTCAGAGCCATAGGAACTCGATATGAACCTGACTTTCCTCTTGACTACTATATAACTCTGAGCCAGTGATCGAGTCTGTCCAAACATGAGTCTTTTCATCTCTAATATCAATTAATTTTTGTGATGATAAAAATAGCATATGCTCTCACAAAACTTATTATGTTTCAGACCTGGTCTCAGTATTTTCTGTTTCTAGACTCCTTTGATCACATCGCCTAATGTAACTCTCCTCCCAAAGCTCAACACATAGTAGACACTGAAGTGGCAATGCTCCGTTTCATTGGGAAATAAAATATTAAAAAAGCATAATTAATAGAGTATAAAATGATCTATTGTAACATTTCTAACACATCTAGGTGACATGAAGCTAAAAAAATATTTTTACATCTTCGCTCTATGACCAATGTCCTTAGAGCACGTACACACATGCACGGTGAAAGAGCACGATTTCTAAAAAATCAATGTATTGTTGCCTTTTCTATAACATCTATTTCTATCCAGTCCACCTGGTATCACTGGGGACATCAGAGGGACACGATACTTCAAAGACAAATGCCATCTTAATTGGACAGGTCTCTTTTTAACATTTACCATTTCCTGTTGGGTCCACCTCAAAGCAGTCAATATTTTTTTATAAACAGGGGAAGAAAAGAATGCCATCCAAAACTGAAGTCTCTAAGTTATTGCTGTGTGTGTTTGCGCAAGTGTGTTTATCCCAGCACCCACGCAGGTGCAATGCCACGCGTGGGTATGAGCTGTTCCAGGCACAGTGCTTGGGGCTATATCCACATCATGCCACCTGAGTCAGTACGCACCACGACCCACCACAGGACTACTCAACCACAGGCTCTGCCATCACCCACAGCGGTAGGGCTTGGAATTGGTGGGGTTAAGCCAGGACAGCCCACTATGCTCAAGTCCTCAGTCAAGACACTAAGAGATGTCTTGCTCCTGCTCCTACTGACTCCGCTCCTGCAAAAGCACTGAGGAAGTGCGATGGACCCATGCGCCCTTATTTTCAAATTCAGACCATGCACCAAAGCAATGTGGTGAACCCACTGCAGAGGTGCCATGACTCAAGAGGCTGCATATTTATGGATTTGGGCGTCAGAGAGACCTGGGTTCAAACATCACCTCTGCCAGCTGCTGGCAGTGTGAATTCACTTCTCTGAACCTGTTTTCTTGTTGGGACTACTCGAGACAATATTTATATACTCCCTGAAGCATAGCAAGCTCTCAATAAATGGCAGAAGCAATAAAATAATAATGATCTTTGCCTTTCATTCCTTACCTCTTTCCCTGAGCTCCAAATTTATACAGAAGACTGACTACTCAACATCTCCACCTGGGTGTCCCACAGGCCCACAGAACTCAACAGGATAAATCAGACTCACCATCTATTCCTTAAATGTGCACAAACTGGAAACCCGGGGCCACCACCACATCTTCCCTCATCGGCCATTAGCACTGATTACATGAGTCAGTCAAGGTGTTCACTAGACTTCAGGCTTGAACTTTGCTTTACAAGTCAGGATTTTTCTCCTTCGGGAGATATACAAATATAAGATGGAAAACAAATAAACAAAAAAATATGCTTACAAATTTTCAGGGAAATCCAAAAACAAATGTCATGTAAGGCTCCAGACGTGTGCAAGGCTGTCAAAAGCAGATGTGGTTGGGCAGAAACCATGTAAGACATGGTGAAAAGGAGCTCTGTGTGTGGCTGAGGATTCAGTAATGGGCTAGCTCAGGGGAAAAGACCAAGAAAAAGACATTTACTCAAGGAAAAAGACTCAGCCTGAAGGGCAAAACTATCCCTGGTTTTGACAATGAGAGCCATAGAAAGGAGAGCAAGCCGGGCTTGTGCCAGGTCCACACTTAGCTGGTTGGGACGGAGTGGTACAGCGGTCAGAGTTGCAGGAAGCAGTGTGTCTCTGAGGTAGCAGAGAAGGGGAAACACTTGGAATGTGAAATCTGAAAGGTTCCCTACCCTGTCCTGCTCCTGTTAATCTTCTCGGGAACTCATGCTAATACCTGATAGAGGAAAATTAAACACACTCGATGATGACTAATAACAAATAGCAACCATGGCTTCTATGCAAAACCACTAGAAGGAAAAATTGGAAAAGGGTACCAAAATGTAACAAAATGAAAATCCCTCATGAGCAATCATGGTTTCATAGCAGGTAAAAATTATGACCAAACATTATGTTGTAACTTTAAGAAACTGGGAAGCAATGGCATCTCTGAAAAAAAGGTCACAAAAAGAAACCCTTGTCTCACGTATACTAGCTTGGTGTTAAAGGGTATCATTCAAAAGTGATAAATCTGGTAATAAAATCATGTGCATGCGTCTAAGCACTGAGGAATATACTAAAATAATATTGCCAAATAAAATTGGGTGGTGAAAACAAAAGAAGGGAAGGAAAAGAAAGTGTGCCAGGTGTAGCATCAAGCATGATAGAGAATGAAAAAGATAGCATCTGAAGAAATAAGAACTAAAGATGTCATATAGAGTTATAATTTTAGGACTTACGGCTAGAATAAAATATAAACCCTCTTAAATATCAGGGGACCCAAAGCAAAAGAATTAGACCACAGAGTAGAGGACTTGAAGGAACAAACAATGAAAAATCTAATATATGGTGATATTACTAAGACCAAATATGTGTCAGATCAAATATAAATGGCCTCAACTGATTTATCAAAAGGATTTTCAGGTTGGTCCAAAAAGCAAAGCCTACCCCAAGCTGGATTCCAGTGACACACATTACCAAGTTGTTGAGCAAAGCTAGAAGTAGGAGAGCCAAAGGTGCACCAGACCGAGGCCAACAGAAGGCAGCAGAAGCCGTGCTGTTGATATCTGAGAAGGAGGGATTTGGAACAAAAGCATGAAAAGAGACTTAGACAGTTGCATTATGATGGTAAAGGGAAAAATCTACAGTGATGACGACATAACCATTCTGAACACCCATGCCTCAGACGACGACACAGTGACACTAACCAAGCAGAAACTACAGGAGACACGGAAGAATCTATGGTGACACCAGCAGCAGGGGACAATTCAAAGTCAATGCTCTCTATCCACGGACAGACCAAGTGGGCAAAAACTTAGCATCCAGCCACCCCCAATAACGTAATTAATAACACAGACTGTACGGAGCCATACAGATTACACACCTTGACAATGGATCATTTATTTTCTTTCTAAATGCCCATGAAATATTAATGAAAGAATTGATCACATTCTAGACCACAAAGGAACCTTGATAAATTCTCAAAAACAAGAAACGATATAGGCAGTATTCTCTGATCACAATGTAATAAAAATGGAAGCAAATAACAAAACCGGCAAATAAAAGAATTCCTTTTCACCTGAAAATTAAAACTAAATATAAAAAGCCATTCTTAGACATACTCTTGGGTCAAAGAGGAAGTACAGCCGCCAAATTAGGAATTTATGAAAACAATAGTGAGAACACAATGTATCAGAATCTGTAGATGCTGCTAAAAAGTACTCAGAGAAAGTCATAAACTTGGAAACACGGGTCAATAAAAAATAAAGAATAAAAGCAAATAAATTAGACACCTGACTAAAAATGTTAAGAATAAAACAAAGGTGAAAAGTAAAGAGCAAATAAGGAAAAAAAAAACAAAAATTAATGTGTTAGAACATTATAAACCTAGAGAACTAAAGAATGAACCCACAAAGTTTATCTTTAGGAGAAGGAGAGCAAGAAGTTAGATAGTCCACTACGAGCCTGATCACAAGAGAGCCAGGAGAAGTTGCAAGAAAATAAAAAGAAAGAGATAGAAAATGTAAATAGACCAATTTCCATTAAAAAAATTAAAACTGCCTAAAGGTCTTTTGCTAAAAATGGAGCTGGAAAAAGGCTAGTCTTGGGGAAATTTTATCAGATTTTTTAAAAACCAGATCCAATACCATGTAAACTGTTGTAGGGCAGGTAAAAATAAGAAAAATGTCCTAAAATTGTTTATTGAAGCCATCACAACCTGACACCTAAACCTGGTAGTGACTGGGGAAAAAAACAAAACCAAACAGAGAAAAGATGTAGCCTACCCTTATGATTGGTGTAAAAATCAGATACAAAATCTTACTAAACAATACCCATTAGGCCATTACACAATGATACACTTTAAAAGGTGGATTTTATTTTGGGAATGTAAGAACAGTGAATTGGTAAAGAATCCATTAAATAAGCCATCCTATTACTGGATATAAGAAGAAAAATCATACGACCATCTCAGCTACTAAGAAGCTGCATATAAATTCAACAGCAATTTTTGATAAAAGAACAAGCTCAATATACTAAGACTCATATGTAAAGGTTTCCTAGAGATTTATAAGAAAAAGACAATGACCAAGCTGAAAATGCGGTCAAGAGACCTCATAGAAAACCAAATATAAATGGTTAAGCATAGGAAAAGTAGCCCAACTTCACTTTAATGAGAGTTCCCCAAACCAAAGCTATCTTGAGCTGCCATTGACACCTATTGGGTTGGCAAAAATCCAGAAGTTTGAGACCACTCTGTGCGTGGGGCTACGGGAGACAGGCGTCGGATATTGCTGCTGGGAATATGAATTGGTATAACCCCTGTGGAGGGCAGATCCACACCATCTATCAAAATTACATATGTATCTACCCTTTGACCCATCAATTACACTTTTGGGAATTTATCCTGGTTACACTTGCATGTGTGTGAAATGATGCCTATGCGAGGTTATTCACTAGCACCGCTCGTAAAAGCAAAAATGGTGAGCGACCTGTATGTCTTTCTATAGGGAACTGGTTAAACAAATTATGGTACATCCATACAGTATCATGCCCTGAGAGTTGTAAAAACGTAGCGACCCTTTCTACGTATATGTGGATACAGAAAGAGTGGCGATATATATTATTGAGTAAGACAACAATAACAAAACCACATGGTACCTTTTATGGAAAAATATATATCTATAAATAAAATATATAAAATATTATGCATAATATATGAAAGATATATCTATGTATATAATTTTATATGTATACATATATGTGTGTGTATGTATATATATAGTGTGTGTGTGTGTGCGCACACTAGGTTGTAGACAATTTCCTATCATTTCACGAAAAAACTCCTTCCATTGTTGGCCCCAATCTCTTCTTCCAGATCGAGCAACCACTTTTATTCCTTTCAATGCACATACTGCTCTGACCATATAACCAATAGTTGAGTTATCCTGAGCCACTAAACAGTCTCTGGTTATCTTTGTGCATGTGTGCCTCCTTCTGCCTGAAGGGCTCAGATGCCCCCTATCTGCTAACTAACACTAGCCACTCATCCTTCAAGAAGACCGAGTTCCAATAATGCCCTGGCGCTAGGAAGAGAGTGTTCCCTTTCCATGGGGTTACATGCCCAGCCTTCTTTAGCAGATTGTACCAAAAGGCTTCCCTCAGATATATAATTCCCTAAGAAGACTATGAAAAATGCAGAGGCAAAAAAAAAAAAAGAAAAAAAAAGAAAAATGCAGAGGCAGCCACCATGTATTATACTTTTCTGCATCCCCATGACTTATCTGGCCCAGATCGCGTACAGATTAAGTATGTCTTCGAGTGGTGGGCATAAGAATCCACGTGTTCATCCATAGATGAGTAGGTTAACAGACGATGTATATACATACAAATCATGTTATTCAACCTTTACAAGGGGGCAGTTCTGACACAGGCTACAGCATGGACGCACCTTCAAGACGTTATGTTGGCTGAAAGAAGTCAGATATAAAAGGACAAATGCTGAAAACATACACTGGAAGCATATGAATTTTCTAGGACAGATGTTGGAAATTTGTACAACTTTTCTCAAATGGCCAAATTTATAAGGACAAAAAGTAGAATGATGGCTGCCAGAACGTGGGGAGAGGAGGAGGTGGGAAGTATGACGGAAGGGGTCTGGAGCCTTAGTTTGGGAAGATGAAAAATTCTAGAGATGGATGGTGGTGATGGTGCCCAACAACGCGAATGTGCTCAATGCCACTGAATTACATGCCTAAAAATGGTTAAAATGCCAAATTTTATGTTGTGTGAATTTTACCCCAGTGTAAAAGTATGCCTTCACTGGTGGGAACGGGAGCTGGAATCCAAGGAATCCTTAAGATAGAAAGTCTCTATCCTCAAGAACACATCTATATCCCATTCTTGAAGATGGTAAATATCGTACAGTGTGTCCCTGCTCATCTGTCAAAATCAATTCTCTCCTTTCCAAGCTTTCTCTTGGGACTTAACTGAAAGCTGTAAATGAATGGTCACTAAGACCTTGGTAAATATGCTACAGCATTCATTCGTCAATAAGTATCGATGACAATGACCCACTAGGTGGCGGACACCAGGTGCTGTGGATACAGAGGCGAGAGAGACAAACATCTTTTCCTCACCTCAGGGAGATTACTACACAACACTGAATCCCCAGATCCAGTGAAACACGGTGTAGACGCTTCACCTACAGTTCCTTCCAGTCTATGGGGTCGTCCTCTCACTGGCCCCTTGATCTCCTCTCTACTGTCTGTGGTAGTTTTCACTCAGGATACTGGGAATCTCTTAACATTCCAGAGTAGAGAACCAATTCCCTTAAGTAAACAAAGCACAAAAAGTTTATGAAATACACGTCTGGGTAGAAGAGCACTGCTCATTTTTATGTTTTATTTTCGAGTCGGTTATTGCTAGGGTAGAGAAGTGCTATTGATTTTTGTATGTTGATCTTGAGTCTTGCAATCTTGCTGGACTCTATTATTAGTTCTAATAGTGTGTGTGTGGATTCCTTTGGTTATTCTGGGTGGATGATCATATCGTTTGCAGATATTATCCATTTTATCTCTTTCCTCCCAATCCTTACAACTTCTGATTTCTTTCTGTTCCCTTGTAACACTGGCCATGACCTTTGAGACAAAATTTCACAAACAAACACGACAAGGCAGCAAAAAAGTGGATTTATTTTATTATATTGAAATAAAAGATTTTTGTTCAGAGAAACCGTGAGCGAAGTTACTGAACAATAGGACAGAAGATATTGGCAATATCTAAAACAACTAGAGGTTACTATTTCCAGGATATGTAAGGAATTTCTGCATGCCAACAAGGAGAAAATGTCGAGCCAGTGGGAACATGGTCAAAGGATATGAATAGTAATTTATAGATAAGAAAACTTGAAAGCTAATGAGCACATTGAAGAGAGGCTTAAAATCATTAATAATCAGAGAAATGAAAATTAAAACAGCAATGAGATATCACTTTATGTATATTAGACCAGCTCAGTTAGAAAGCTGGATAATTCCAAATGTTGGAGGGGATGTGGGGATATAAGAACCTACTCCACTATCTGGTTGAGTAGGAATGGAGTAGTAATTCTGAAGAGCAATCGGGCAGCTTTTAGTGAAGTTTGATATATGCATCTGCTGCAAGACGTATCCCCAATCCGCACATGGGTCCAGAAGTGGACACATACAAGGAAAGTCGTAGCAGCATTATCTGAGATGTTGAGGAATTTGAGGGTTGTCTACCGTTGGGTGAGTGGACAGGTGAAATGCAGCAGATGCAAACCATGGGTCCCATAGGGCAACTGGAAGAAACAGTATAGAAGTGCACATACCAACATGGACAGGTCTTAAAAATCCATGCCGAGAAATAAAAAAAAAAAGTCTATGATGAAAAAAAAAAAAGTCTACGATGTCTCAACCAACGCCGTTCATATAAAATTAGCCTGCATGCATACAAATCAAGAGTACCCATTTCTCAAGAACATATACGAACAAAAGCAGCAAGTACATGTAAAGTCCATCGAAATAGTGGCCTGTAGGGATACGAAATGGGGAAAGTGAATAAATAAATAAAATAGGAACAGGCCCTGGTGCAGAGTGATGGTCGCCAAGCTCCATGATGGAAGAGAGAGATTAATTAAAAAATAAGTAAATAAATAGAAGTAACACTCAGAGGCCAAAGGATTCCAGAAAGAGATGACAGGAGCCACGCCAGTGCATCAGAAGGGTCACAGGGGACTTCGGGATCAACCAAAGGGTCGTCTCAGGCTATCTCAAAAATGCCCGCAAAAGTGGAACAACCACACTTGACATTATGGGATGTTAGGGAGCTCTGGGAAAAGGCAAAAGGAGGAAGAAAGAAGAACCCTTTTGCCTACTTCCCAACTCGTGCAGAGAGGGCGTGGTTACCCAGTGGGACCCTCATCCTGCTCACTACCTGCCAGGCCCCTGCTTTGCCCGTGCCCTCCTTGTGCACAAGGAGAGGAGGACTCCGGGGAAAGCGGCCGTGTCTACTGATCTGGCCAAGCTCCAAGCCCCTGCAGCTCGTATGATATGTTAGGGCGCAGCAGGGGCAGGCCGGGGGGAACAGAGATCCCAACCCTGAATTCATTACATATGGAGGAGTCCCTGGTTCTCCAGGATCTGATTTATAGAAAATAAACAATTGGCCTAGAAGCCCATTAGTCAGACAGCTAATACACACAGCCTTCCTCGGTGGCTTTTCTTGGATACATCATTTGACACTGAGGCAGGTTGGGGCTGTACCCCCGTGTCAGCTGAGGCCCTCCAGAAAGCTGGGGCAGCAGGAGCCAGCCCATGATGGAAACGGTATTTTTATTAATATCTGTCAAAAAAAAAAGAACCATTGTGGGGTAACAGGCTGAGTGTTAGGGATTATGTATTGACCTGGCTTCCTGAATTTATTCTTAGTCGGCTACGGATTATTATATATGAGTTTCCTGGAAAGTTAGCCAGCCTTCTGCTCTCAAAATACTCTTAGGGTTGGGGGGCAGGGAAGTGTCTCCTGTCTCTGGGCAATTTGGAAAGCAGCAACGGGAAAGAAAAATAAAGATAATGCAGTGCCTGCAGGGAGTGGGTTCTGGGTGGGTGGCTGGTCAGGAATTCAGAACAAAGGCTGCCTAAACACAATAGGAAGCATGGAGTGATCATTGTCCTAATTTAGGGTGGTTCTATTGCTCAGTGATTTCCAGGCAAGTCCCTGGGGGATAAATATGAGTTTGAGATGAACATGTTTGGTGCCCAAAGGTAAGTGATTAGATTTTATCTGAGGACAATGTCTCATGCCCTGAAGGATAGATAGCACCTACCCTGTGTGATCATGTGACTGTCTGGGAGGCAGCAGGGTGCAGGGGTCAGGGCTCTGCGAGGTAGAGTGTCGGCAGCGCTGAGTCTCTGACACCAGGATAGAAACAAATTTAGGAACAAATCACCAGGATAGATGGCGCTGGAATCATAATTCATATATACACCTTCATAAGAATTTAGAAGGAAATTCTAAATGCAAAAGCTTGGAAAGCAACCCAAATCCAAACCCACTCACAAGCACTGCATGGAAGGAACATCTATTTTAGATGTCATATAGGCCCACAACTGTCAGCCCTGAGAAGCAGCCACCAAGCTTTCAAAGAGCACAAGAAGAAGCAGGCACGGTTTCCCTGAGCCTCCGGGGTGGGGACAGCTGGTCTACCAGCACTTCCTGACTCCTACAGCTCTCCAGAGAGACGTCTCTTTGGTGGTCCCCGAAATGCCACTGGGCATCCACCACTGTTCCACCGGTGGATGGATGTAAAATCAGTCTTGAAAATTCACCCTCGTGTGCTTTTGCAACGACTGCCTGTGGCTGGGAACCTGGGTCTGTTTTGTGACATTCCTGACCATCTGAAGTAATCCCTCTGGGATGTGGCACCTATCCCATGGCCTTCCCAACCCCACCGCTCTCCCCATGTCTCTGTGCTGTGCACCACTCAGGGTCCCTGGACATCAAACGCTCCATACACCAATGTGACAATTAGCACGACACAGCCCCGGTGTCCTGAGAGAAACAGTGACGCCTCCGAAATGCCAAACTCGCACCCAAGGCTTGGCTCTGACTTCCCCCCCCCCCCAAATTAAGGTCAACATGTGCCTGGGCATCAAATCAGAGAGAACTGTCAACTCCTTCAACTTGTCAGTTCCGTGGTACTGAAATTTCTTTCTTAAAACAGTATCCGGTTTCAGGCATAAAGGAAGAGAACGTATAATACAGATGTTTCATGGAGTTTGAAGCACTAAGAGTCTAAAACTATCACTTTTACTTTATCAGCCACCTCTGAAGACTTCAAAGCCTTTTTTTTTTTTTTTTTTGGCGAGCATTTTCACAACAGCAGACTGAGCAGACCTTGTCCTCGTTTTACAGAAAGGAATGAATGAACCGCGAAAGGTCTGCTGACCAGCCTCTTCCTACTACGTGTTCATTGCCTCATCCCGAAGGTCGGGGCCACGTTTTTAAAGCACTGCCCGTAGGTTCCCTGGAAATCCTGACCTTCTGGGCTGGAGACGCTAAAGCAAGTTGGGCAGTGATGGGAAGGGCTGCCTTGGGGCGGTGCTGGCCAGTCGCTGCCGCCACGCAGCAACATGGACTTCTATGTTGCCGGATGATCTGATTTATTATTTATTTATTTATTTATTTATTTATTTATTTATTTATTTTTAAAGATTTTGTTTATTTATTCATGAGAGACACAGGGAGATAGAGAGGAAGAGACACAGGCAGAGGGAGAAGCAGGCTCCATGCGGGGAACCCGACGTGGGACTTGATCCCGGGTCTCCAGGATCAGGCCCTGGGCTGAAGGCGGTGCTAAACCACTGAGCCACCAGGGATCCCTGATCTGATTTTTATTTTTTTAATTTTTTTTAATTTTTTTATTTTATTTTATTTTTTATTTTTTTGTTCCTGATCTGATTTTTAAAGAGAAGATACAGATGTAATAATTTTTGGATAAAATCCACTGATTTTTAAATATTAATTTTCTGTCTTTCTTTTCTTTCCTTTTCTTTTCTTTCTTTCTTTTCTTTCTTTTTCTTTCTTTCTTTCTTTTTCTTTCTTTCTTTCTTCTTTCCTTTCTTTCTTTCTTTTCTTTCTTTCTTTCTTTCTTTCTTTCTTTCTTTCTTTCTTTCTTTCTTTCTTTCTTTCTTTTCTTTTTTTAAATTTATAGCAAGCCAAACAAATCACATCTGTGAACCAGACACCATCCAAGGCGGCCAGTTCACGGCCACAGCCCTAAGATATCACCACCAAGAGCAGCTTCTATCTATGTTTAGGAGAGGAGGGGGGAAACAAAGAACCCTTACCTAAAGCTGCAAACGACCACAACCACATCTCCCTGCGAGGGGAGGTGTATCCTTTCTTACCAGCCTGGAATATTTTCCATAAAACCTACTGGGGTAAGCTTGGGCTGGGAGCTGCCCCTGACCCAATCCCCATACATGGTCTGAAAGGGGACAGTAGATTTTATTTGCTTGTAAATGGGAACAGAATGTGGGGTTTGGAGGTCTGAGCTCTGCCTCATGTAAGGCCCCTCCCATGCTCCTATCGATGGGGGTTTACCCTAGGAGCCTGCCATTTGCTAGGGGAGCTTAGGATGAGGAAAAGGCTGGCATCCTCTGCCTGTGTCTATGTGGTTAGTGAGGAAGAAGCAGCCTCGGGCCAGGGCTCCAGATGTGTCAATAGTTCTGCTCAAGGAGAAACAAGTCACACAGGATCCTCAGGGTATTGGAAGGAGGTTTCTTGGCTTCCCGTGGTAGGTGGTAAAGGATTGGGGATTTTTTTTTTAATTTTAAAGATCAGCATTTGCAGGTTTGAGGCCACGTTTAGGCAGGCAGCCAGTAAGCTTGAGTCCATAAGACCAAGTCACATACTCCAGGCTGCTTCATGGTGGACAATGAGGGCTTATGTCCTGCTAAGAGCCCCAGGGTTATCAGGCCCAGGGGCCCAGGAGTGGGACTCATAGCCAATGCTTGTAATCTAGAAGGTGCCACCTCTCTGTGCTAACCTGCCAAATGGAGGTGCCCTGTGGGGCATCACCTCATGGCCACAGAGCAAAGCCCAGGGCAGCCAAGGACAGGGCTTGCTCCTTCTCTGGGCTCCTTCAGCTTCCAGAAAATCTTGGTGGCAACAAAGGGTCTAGAGTATACGTAAATGCCCTCAGAACCCTTCTTGGGGTGTCCCTGAGGGTAAAGCAGCTAATGCCACTATCAAACAGAAAAGCAGAGGGGAAGATCCCCATGACCGTCCTTGGAAATAGCTTTCTGCTCCAGAACTAGAAGTTTCCAACACAGCCTCCCCCCACCCCCACCTCCAGCCCCTAGGGAAGTAAACTTAACCTACAGAGACCCAGCCCGAAAACTTGGCAGTTCAGACCCAGGGGAAGTGACATCTCCCAGGTGGCCCAGGGGTTTTGTCACCCAAAGGGCCTTGCAGAAGTGTTCCTTCCTCTTGTTCCCTGTAATGGATTTTAGAGCCACCTACCAGGAGTCACAGCAGAGAGGAGCGTTTTCCTTACATCTGCTTGGCTATAACCAATGTATGAATTGTCATCCTATTTTTTTTTTTTAAGAAAAAAAATTAACAAACGACGGCGAAGGGAGAGGGGTGTGCACACCTGTGGTCTGACTACCGTCGCCTCGCATAACCAGGTTGGTGTACTTGGTTAAAGCAACGTGAACCATAACCCTGAATAGCATATTGAACTATTGAACCACTTGTAAAATACTCGAAGCTTGAGTCTAGTTCTACGTAACAGATTTAAACTGGAGAGAGATGTAGTCGCAAGAACTCAACCTCTAGAAATAAAGAAGGCAGTGAGGAACCTGCCCGTCTTCACTGCAGCCCACGACGCGCCTCTACCGAGCACTTCTCGCTTGGCTACTGCCTTTGGCTCTGACCCAGTAGCATCTCCCATCCCACCCCCAGCTGCGCCCTACCACACGGGGCTGGGAGCTGGGACGGTGGAGGGCAAAGGGGACAAGCCCAGTGTTAGAGGAGGTGGGGGAGCAAGGGGGCCTCTTGGCCACAGCAGAGGCCACCTCGACAGTGACGTAGTGCAACCCAAGAGTCTGGTGAGGACAACCTGGAGGACGTTCACTGTGCACAAGCGAGATGCTCCACCTCGGAGCAGGGGAAGGAGGTGTCGGCTCCACCTGGCTCTGTGTCCTGATGAGACAACAGCTGGAATCTCGAGGGCACACCTGGGCCCGTATGATGAGAGGCACATTGATAGGCCAAGGGATCCTCTCGGTAGCATTCAGGGTGGAGCGGGGGTTTCAACCACGTCCAATGGGGTTCAGTTAAGGAGCCTGCTGTTTCCCCTGGTCATCGAACCTTCCTTATCATGCGAGCGTTTTGACACAAATACCATTGACAGATGCTATTTTGATACATAGACTATTGTCACAGGCTACGGAAAACACGGAAAAGCCAAAGAGAAAGAAAAGACACCAGAAATCACAATCTCGAGAGCTAGAGATGTACATCCTTTCAGGTATTGACATACTGCATTACACGATGAAATTGTTTTTTTTTTTTTTTTAAAAAAAAAAAAAGGAGTCATGCGATTCCAAAACCGGCTTTCTGCCGTGAACGCAGACCGTTATTAAATACAATATGTATCCTGAATACGCACGTCTCTCAGGTGCATAAAGCAGATGCACAAAGTTCTTCTTAATGGCCACACGGCGCTCCTGTCACTTCCTCAATGTAGGTTGAGTCTGACTTCCTGAGCTACCAAGGATGCTTGCAAAGACACCGTTCTTCTAATAACCGGAAGGAATTGGTGTGAGGCAGGCATTCGCTAGGTTTGGTCTTTGAATCCCTCAAACCCGAGGAGGGAGATACTGTTCATTTCTCTATTTTATGGATGAGAAAAATGAACTTGGAGATTTTAAAGTAACTAACTGGCTGTGACATTCTGGGCAGAGAGCAGAGCTGGAATTTAAACCCGGGCCTGCCCGATACTGCAGCCAAGACTCATAATTACCACAATCTAGTGCTGTCTGCACACATCTACCGCATTTTTTCTGACTACTTCTTTAGGATAAATGCCTGAGTGTACACTTAGCTAAGGACAAAGGGAATCGGAACTTTTAAGACAAGGAAATAGGAAATTAAAACAAAAAAAAGAAAAGAAAGAAAGAAAAGTCACTATGCTCAGAGATCTGCAGGCTCCTGGGGTGGGGTGGGGGCAGGGTGGGGCTGCAAGATTTGATTCATTTCTGGGCTCTTCCGCTCAGCCCACGGAGGACCAACAGGCGAAGGGTGGATCACATGTGCTCCAAAATGGAACAGCCTCCCTGGCGAGGAAGGCCCTCTCCAGAAGCAGCCCCGCCGAGTTTGGAGGGTCTCTGCCGAAATGGGAGCCCTGAGAGGAGAGATCGAAGGGGAAGACCTGGGAAGGGGTGCAGGGGGATGGAGGGGTCAGGATCCTGGGCTGTTCCCCTGCTCTGGGATACCAGAGCCCCCCCTCTGGCCGTCTGGTACTACAATTATGATATAGGATTTGGGGAGTCTTTGTTTATATGCCACACTTACTAAATCAGTGTTTCAAAAGTATTTATGTAAAAGAAAAGTCATCTTTGATCTCTAAAAATGTATGGGGGTAGGTGGTGGAGGAGGAAGGCACGAACCCATATATGGAAATGCGTTCAATTGGAGCAAAATGCAAAACGGCTTCTGGTTCCAATTAGGAGCCTTTGTTCCCTGGCAGTGGCCGGCTTCCACCTTGCTGGAGCCTGCGGCCCAGCCTTGTTTTATTTGCGGGAGCCCCACATTATTGTAAGTGAAAATGCATCCTCACCTGAAGGACGCCGTCGGCGTGTGCACCAAAAGACACACGGGCCGCTTAGCCTAAGCTGGCCTCTTCTTCTCTTCTGTTCTGATAGATCTTTCTCTCCGCCCCCCCCCCCCCCCCCCTTTTTGTCACTCAAAATGAGTGTCTGATGTACCAGCATAAATTGTTAAAAGCAGTTTTAGGTAAAGGAAGAGAGAGTAAAGTGGAGGGTTTTTTTTTTTTTTTCCACAAAAGCCAACCTCAATTTATGTCAAAGAGGGTTAAAAGACCTTGGGATTAAAGCAATGAACGTGCTGCTGTCAAAGCTAAAACCCGCTAACAATTTAGTGCCAAACGCATGTTGTTCAATATCATTTCATATTATATTATGTCACCGAGAGCTGACGGTTCTGCATCACTCTGACAAGGCTGATTTACTCTGAAGAATTCATCGACATTTTGCACAGTCAAAGCTGACTTCATTTTGTTTGGATGGACGGTGGGAAACGTCTCTGTACTTGAGTTCGAATAGTAGCCTGAAAATCATTCTCAGATTAAAGATTCAGGAGACCGTTGGTCCACGGCTTTGCCCGGGAAGGACTTTGAGAGGCGGGAACAGACTTTTCAAGGCTCCCATTGACAAAGTATTTAGACCAAGGCTTTAATAAAAATCAACAGAGGTTAAATCAGATTTTTTTTTTTCTCCCCAGCATCCCCTAAAGTATGTGAGTTGTTCGGTCAACGCCTTGGAAAAAGAAAACCAGAGGATTTTCCCTGATGGAGACATAAACCACTTATAGACTCCTCAGGAGACGTTAATCACCTTATTTTCTTGATGATGTGTGCTCATGATTCCCGTCACCCATCCTCTTTCTTACCAGTGAAAGGGCGCAGGTGTAGTGGGTGGTAAAGTATGAGGATGTCTCCAGGCTCGGAGACCGTGCGACAATGGACTTGGGGAACTCCGAGTGAGAGGGACCAAGGTTCTTCCGGGACAATTGCAGAGGCCACAATAAATAAATAAATAAATAAATAAATAAATAAATAAATAAATAAATAAATAAAGGATCTGAAATCATCTGACCTGTGTCTTGAAGAGCCAGATGCACATCAGGCTGTCTTTAAAATGAAATAAATGAACATACTGCATAACGTGACTTGCATAAGTGTCGACCGCACGTGAAATCTGTGACGATTCTACATATTAGGTGAAAGATTATGCAATAAAATATTAAGAGTGATTGTCTCTGGCGGGTGGGACCAGAGGCACCGGTGCATGTTTTTCACCTTTATGGGTGTTTTCAGGTTAAAATCTATGTATATATGACTGAGTTTGGTTTTTAAAATGTTATAGGGGCACCTGGGTGGCCACTCGGTTAAGCATCTGCCTTCAGCTCAGGTCTTGATCCCGAGGTCCTAGGATCGAGTCCTGCATGGGGGTCCCTGCTCAGTGGGAATCTGCTTCTCCCTCTCCCTCTGCTTCTCCCTCATTCATACTCTCTCTCTCTCTCCCAAATAAATAAATAAAATCTTTTTTAATGATGTCATAAAACGGTACTAAAGGACTTTGTGTCCAAAGCAAGCCCACACTCAACGCCCTCTCAAAGTGTGAACCTATTCTTTAAATCAAGACAAGATATTCTTAATTTGATAAGGTTCTAAAATTAAAGTTTTCGGACACTGCTTTCTCCGAAGTTGGGCCCGAAGTTGGTCCACTCTGTACCCTGCAAGGAGGGGAGTAAAGAAATCATTCCTTGAGGGTGCGCGTCGGGGACGCCTCGCTGGAGGTCCTTGGGGCTGCTGCGTGTGTTCTAATGACGCCCCCAAAGGATGGGGAAGGGCCTCGGCAGGTGGTCAGAACAATTCTAGGTGACAGTCGGGGCTGGAGAGTTCCAGAAAAGGGAGGCTGTGCATGTGTGCACGTGCCTGTGTATGTGTTTGTGCGTGCACCTGCACGTGTGCACATGCACACGTGTGTTGTGTCTCCCACTACTAGGAAAGGAAACTCTTCTCAGCCTCGCCCAGCTTCCCTATCCCAGACGCCTCATCTCCCCCAAGTGTCTTCTGACAGGGCCCCAGTGCCACCTGCCTCCCATCTGAGCATCACCACAGCTTCTCCCATAGCTCACGGGAGCACAGCACCAAGGGGACTTTCTCAGCAGAAGATTTATCCTCCTCACTGAGATGACAAAAGGTGCTGTGCAATAAAGCACCAGGACACCCAGAGTGCGGGTCTCTGTCCTGCCTCACATAGCTACGCAGCCTCAGTTTCCCCTTCTGTATGATGGGCACCAGAGCCCATACTGTCTGACTTGCAGGAGTGCCATGGAATCTGATAGCATAAGGTAAGGGCGAGGTACCTCTGTGCCAGGTTGGGGATGTCACAGTGATCTGAAACATCACCCCAATCGAGGATGAACTATCACCAAGGCTCAGATGCAGCAAGGCCAAAAGATAGCAGAACAAATGAGGTGCAGACCCCTCACTTCTCTGGGGGGAGTGCAGAGAGGGGTCCTGGAGGAGGTAACAGTGGGACCACATCTGGAGGATGAGGAGTCAGTGGCCTATGACCTTAGCAGGTGGCAAACGCTCATGGCTAGGAGATGAAGAGTGGTGGCAACCCCCAGTGGCACAGAGGGCCTGTGCTCATCACCCAAAGTGGGCAGCGTGTTCCCCTTCCCCATCCCAATCCCACGTGGATGCACACACTGCAGGTACATGGTCCCTGGCCCCCTCTCTCCTTCTCTCACTTCCAGGAGGCAACCTTGGTGGGTGGATCCCCATGTTGGTTCCTATTCTCGGTCAGCCTTTCTGTCCCAGGTCACTCTGTCCCCAGTGAGGCTACCCCTGGCCGTGCATCAATCATCCGTGACTCCTCCACTTGCCCTCCAGCACTGACTCTGGCCAATCTTGCCTCTGGTGACCCCTGAGGGTTGTGGGCACCCATGGGAGGAGGCCATGGTGAGGACAGTGCCGTGGGGGACAGGCAGGTCTACAGGCTGCCGTCCTAACCGACCACCCGCTCCCGCCTGGCCCTCTGTGGAGGACACAGCTCTGAGACCAGCCACTGCCCTCCAGAGCACCCGGGCCACTGAGGGAAGCAGAGAGGGACTAGCAGGAACTCGATAGTTCAGAGCACAACAGGTTTGTCTTCAAGTGCTGGGATGTAAGAGGAGGAAAGTCCTAGCTGGGCAGTGGGATAGGATTGTGCTGGTGGGGGAGAGGGACAGAAGATAGAACTGGAAAGGGAAGGTAGCCTAGGATGTTGTAGGGAGTCTGTGCTTTGTCCTCTAGGTGCCCATCGGCGAGGACTTTGGGCCAAGCTTACGTGCGCTGTTTGTCGGTGGGGCTGGAAAGTGCTACCTCTTTGTAGTTAGGATTTGCATTTCCCTAAGGAAGAATGGCGTCGAGCATCTTTCCATGTGCTTATCAGTCATTTTCACGTCTTCTTCAGAAAACTGTCGATTCAGAGCTTTTGCCCATTTTTTATCAGGTTACCTTTTATTATTGAATTTTAACAGTTCTTTATATATTTTGGATACAAGTCTTTTATCCTAGATATGATTTACAAACACTCTCTTCCATTCCCCTTTCATCTGAACTGTTAAAGCAGCTTCTCGTTGGTCTCTTTCCTTCTTCCCTTGCTCCCCTGGAACCCAGGAACCAGACTAATCTTTTCAAACATAAATCAGGTTAGGGGGCACCCAAGTGGCACAGACTATTAAGCATCCAACTCTTGATCTGGGCTCAGGTCATGATCTCAGAGGAAGCTTTGTGGAATGTTCTGGAATGCGGAGGGCAGTGGGTGTGAGGGAGGGTGGGGGCTGTGAAACTAAATGGGTGTGGATCGGGGGTAATGGGAGCACAGAGATAGGTGGGAAGGGAGGTGGAGAAGCGGGCAGAGGTAGAATCATCTGGGGCCTCCTGGGCTGGGGAAAGGATCCTGGACTTCATCTCAAGGGTGATAGGAAGCCAGATAAGGAGTTTATTTTCTTACACCTATTTTTAAGCAGGGGAGCAACGTGGTTGGAGCAGCATTTTGAAGGATCATAAAATTGCAGAAATATGACCTTATTTTTTTTAATTGGATTGATTGATTTGGGAGAGGAAGAAGGGGAGGGGCTGGGGGGAAGGAGAGGGACAAGGAGACGTGTCGCTGAGCACGGAGCCCACTTCCCTTTCCACCTGTCTCTGTGCCATGAGGCATCGTCTCTCCTCTTCCCCTTCTCCCCCGTGTTGGGGCAAGTGCTGCTTCCTGGGGCAGGACGTCATTGGTCCTTCATGGGCACTAGGTCTCCTGCACACGAGGCTGGCGGCACACGCCAAACACTTTATACTCTGGTGGGGGGAGTTATTGACTGATGGCTTTCAGGCTGGAAGCCGCTGAAGGACAGAGACACTTTGGTTGTGTGTCCGTCACCCACCAGAGTGTCCACAGAGCGCTGTGGCAGTGGGCAAGCCCCTCTCCAGCCACCAGGGACCCAAGGAAGAGCAAAGGGAACCAGGCTGCTCCCAGTGGGTTGGAGCCTCCCAGATGAAGGCCAACCTGAGGACGCTCATTCTAAGGAGCACCCATCATACGCCTGCCCTGGCCTGCATGAGCTGCACTCTACGCTTCCCAACAGATTTGGAAATCACAAAATTTACCCTTCCACCCAAAGGCCTTGCTGACGTTTGGTGTTGAAGGAAGAGCAGTGGAAATCACCCCTACCGCTCATCAGCAATCTGTGCATCTACCTTCTTCCTAGACCTTGGGAGAAATCCGTTGCCTTTGGGTTTTTTTATTTATTTTTTTTAAGTTTAATTTTATGAATGACTTTGGATGAGGCCTGTGAAGTATGAAGTAGCCACCTTTGCTAAACCTAACGTTCTTGTGGATTTTCCCCTCCGGTCTGGCAGGAATCTGGGACAGAGCTAAAGGGACCTGTATATCCACCCCAGACAGGGATAGGTCCAGAGGGCAGCCAGGGTTCACGACATTCCCTGATGCAGCGGGGACCACAGCCAGGTCCCTCCATGGGCCCCTCCGTGCCCTTCCTCCTCCTCCGGCTCCCTTCACCCTTCACTTGGAAATTGTACCCTAGTTCTCCAGCTTGCTCCCAGAAACCTCCCTCCCCAGCCCTTTTTGTGCTTTTCCATAAGTTGCCCGACGCCCCACTCCACGTTGGAGCCACGGAGCCAAAATTCAAGCAACCAGCACTTCACACCCATCTGTCCGGTGTGGTTGGTTTGGAATTAGACCCGCGACCCAGTTAGGGCCAGCGAGATGCAGACGGACTGCGGGACGGAGGCTCAGGTTGTCCCCAAGGCTGCGCTGGAGGGTGGGTGCGGGCGCTGTGGCCGCTGCAGCCACCCTGGGAACAGAGCTGAGCGGCCCAGGGCTGTCAGGACAGCAGGCTCCTGGTCGCGCACGTCGGTGGATTCCCTCTAGCCAGGTTCCTGCCACTTGCTGAGTGCACTGCGGGGCTTCCGCGCCCCATCCCTGCGCCTGCCTGCAGGACCCGGTGCAGCTGCAGCTCACAGCGTCACACGCCGGGGAGGGGTCTCCCTGGAAAAGGCCAGAGCAGCCTGTCGCCTGTTGTGGCCTTGTGACCCCACGAAGCCCATGACAACCAGCAGGGCTGTTTCAGGTTCTTGCATCTTGGGGGGCCCCGATCCCTCCTCTGGAAGTCCCAAGTGCTACAGCGCGGTGAGCAAGCTGCCCCCCCATCCGCCCCGCCTCCCCACGTGACGACCTTGGGTCCCCGCCCCTGCGCATCGGCTGGGATCCCTGGAACTCCGGCCCGCGTTCTCCCTTCCGCCCCTTCCGCATCCCCGCCCCCCCACACACCCGCTCCCTCCTTCCTGTCACCACCTCTTGAGGTCTCACCCTAGCTGCCCTGGGGGGGTCAGAGCCGGACGCAGACACGTGTCTCAGTCGCCACAGCCCACTCCCAAAGGCCTCGAAGCCAACAAGGCGTCCCCCCCAACCTCAGGTAGCCTCTGCTGACAACACTGCCTGCGGTCCTGGGCCCCATCTCCCAATGAGGCTTTGCATCCACTTAACCGGGTTTTCAATTTCCACTGCTTATGCACATACGTCTCCATCTCCGTCGAGCCAATCGCCGCGGGAGCTCCCCTCTCCAAAACCCCGAGGGACGGCGTTTCTACCCTGGAGGGATCCCCGAGGTAAAGCCCTAGCCACCAATGTCCATCACGGGGTAATGGCAGAGAGCGCCCAATCGAAAATTCACGGCAAGCACTATGCAGCCTTCTCCTGCCCAAACGTGTGCAAATATATGACTCCATGTATATGCATGTCCGCACACACGCCCAGGCCCGTATGCATGCAGCGCACATGCGTGGGCAGCCCTCTCCCTCCGACTGGCTCCAGTGACATCGCTGGAACAAACCCTTCTTCTTTTTTTTAAAAAAAATTATTTATTTATTCATGAGAGACACAGAGAGAGAGGCAGAGACACAGACCAAGGGAGAAGCAGGATCCCTGTGGGGAGCCCGACTTGGGACTTGATTCCAGGACCTTGGGGTTATGCCCTGGGCGGAAGGCAGATGCTCAACTGCTGGGCCACCCCAGCTGCCCAGAACCAACCCTTCCAGACATAGGCCTGGGGGTCGGGATTTCTCCACCAAGAGGCTGGCAGAGGCAAATAGAGAAGAGGAGGGTGGCGTGGAGCAAACCCCGCTGCAGATGCCCGCTGTCTCCTGCGAGGCAAGTAGGGGGCACAGAGGGGGAGGGGCTGGTCTTCACACCAGGACTGCAACAGCCAGAGCTCAAGGCCCAGTGGCCCAGATCCACGCGAGGGACAGCGAGGAGCCCCACGGAACTCTCCGGGCTGTGTCACTCAAGAACATGTATTGAAAAAATAATAATAATAAAAAGACTCTTTGCAAACTATGAGGAAGGTCCTTGCTCCTCACTCCCCAGGTAGCAGGAGAGGAGAACACCCCTCTCTTGACCCGTTTGAACCACCCTCTCCTTTGTGCCCTGCCCCACCTGACTGCCCACCCCCAAACCCACCTCGGGCCTTCTCTAGGAAATCGCTCTACTTGCTCCCTTCCTACCCTCATGCCTCTAACCTGTGTTTGTTTTCTGATCAGTGCGCCCGAGATGCCAGTGCGATGCTGAAAAGAAGTGGGCTGGGAGTCAGGGGCCCAGCGCTGCCTTCCTGACCATCTTGGAGCCCTTAGAGTTCACCGCACCTGTTGTCACGCAGCCACCGGGCTCCACGGCGAGAGCACAGAACGTCGTTGCCACGGTGTGGAAACACTTGGCTCTCATTTTTCATATCTATATCTATATATGTGAAAAATATAGATTTCCTTTTCTTCTTCCTTCTGACCCTCAGGAAAGAGAGCCCTAAATCCCCGCCCCTTGCTACTTCATACATCTGTCCCTAACTATGCCTCTGGGGCCACTGTTGCCGGGTCCTTCAGAGGAAATGTTACCCGGCCTTCCATGCTTTGGCTTATCATCTGGGTGGCTTTCTGCCAGGTGAGTCCCGCCATGAGACAAGTGACTTTAAAGACCAGGATTATTTACCAGGGGGATATCAGCCGATGATAATCAGAGCTGGGGCTTTTTGCTTATACCGAAGTGTGCAGGTGTGTGTATATGTATGTGTGTGTGTACATAATACTCATATTGTCTGTCCCCTTCCACTTCCTGAAATACTAAGATTGTCCTCAATCCCAGGGTGCCTTGGGTGGGTGTGAGCACACTTACCACGGTGGGGGGGGGGTCACAGAGGAATGGATGTGAATGGTGTGTCCCCACTTAGCATGTCCTGTCACTAGAAGGCTCCCCAGCTGAAGGCACAGCCATCCTCTCCTCCACCCCCTAGTGTGCGTGCTCTAGATGCCCTCAAGGGCAGAAGGAAGGCAAACACTCACCGTTTCCTATTTGAAGGGTGCTGAGGAGAAGCAAGTCGCTAAGTTCACAGCAGGGAGAAAAGGAAAGAAGCAAGGAAGCCTCAGGCTCAGAGCAGAGAGGACAGATGGGGCGCTGTGGGCGGCGGGGGCGGGGAACAGAAGCCCTCTGAAGGAGAATCTCCCCGGTGGGGAGTAGGGGGTCAGGACAGTCAGAATCTTAACAAGAGCCCAGATTGGGGGGCAGGCCCACAGCCCAGCCCAGCCAGAGATCCTGAGACACAGGTATAGGGACTAGAGACCCCACTCCAGGCCTCCACCTCCCCGACCCACCCCACACAAGGAACCGCAGGGGCGGTGAAGTGTGGCCCCCGTGCACAGGGGGAGAAAGCAAAGCTAAAACCCACAAAATCAGCCTCGAGGATCTGGGGGCTCTTGGAAACATCCCCCAACCAGAGTGTCCCTGCTTCCACTTTCGAAACTGAGGGAGTGTGACTAGAGTTGGCACATAAAATACAGGACATGCAGGTAGATTTGAGTTTCAGACAAGCAACGAAAACCTCTTTAGTGTAAGGATGTCCCAAATATTTCATGAGACAGGAAAACGCTAAGATTTTGTTTATTGCTTATCTGAAATTCAGTATTAATTGGGCGTTCCTTTTCTTTCCTTCTCCTAAATCTTGCTGGATTGAGGTTGGGCAAAATCTGCAAGGCTCCTCTGAGGTCCACCACCGTTCACTCTGTCTCATGGCTGTAGGTGAGGGGGATGCACACACAAGACGGGAAGGGCCCTTGGATTGCTACTGCCCACCCTGGGAAGGCAAACATAAGGACGCCACCAAGTGAGTCAAGACTTGTTAAAACACCCCGTGTTATTGGTACTTCGGGCTCATGCATGGACCCCAGACATCACAACCTGCGGTCTGGACCGTCTGCTGCCAGAGGGCCACAGGGAAACCCTAATTCATAGCTAAAAGGATAAAATGCTGTCGAATCTGTCTTGGTAACCCCAGAAACTGACACTTGTACCAAAAGAAAAAAAAAAGGCTAATGCGCTGTGTGACAAATTGTATTCATATTTTTGTCTAAACCACTAATTATTTTACCTGTATGAAATTCCTCTATTATTTTCACTGCTGGAAAATCACAGGGTGGTAAGTGCTGCTAGTACCTGTCACAGACAAGGCGTAAACAATGCAATACAATAAAACCTCATATAGCATGGCGCACACAAGAGTGGCTTGCCGGGCTCACCAGAAAAACAAAACATCAAAGAAAAAAAAAAGGGAAAAAAAAAAAAAAACGTTAACCAAAGGTAGCCTGCAAGAAGAAATGTGGCAAGTGAGTTTGAAGACTGAATTACTAATATCCCTGGACAACAGACCTCACAGATAAGACAAGAGAGGGAGGGAAAGGTCCTGGAGAAGGGGCTGACAATGAGCTGTCAAGATCTGACCAGGACGAGCTCCTCGACGCCTCTGCTCACACACGGGACGGGAAGCACAGGCCTGCACATCTGGCTAGCCCTTCACAGTTTACCCGTTGTTCATCGGATCTCCGCCCAAACTCCATACAACAGGACAGAAGCCTGCGATTCCCGGGGAACTAACTCTGAGAGGTGTGTGGTCTGTGATTTGACAAAGGGTGGTGAGATGTAGGGCAGAGTTGGTGAATATATATAAAGCAGAAAACACAAGATATTTTAAATAGCTCAGAGTACCGAGTCTAGCCAGAGGGACACCCATTTATCAAATCACCATGCTGGTGAGTGTCTAATTACAAACAGGGCACAAGAAGAGGCCTGGGCTCTGTGTAAGCAGGTGGCAGAAAAATCTGATCTAGCTGCAGGCCTTAGGAGACGCTCTCCTTAGGGAGTGATGCAGAGCCTAGAGCTAAATAGGGTGGGTACGATGCCTTCCAGGCAAGAGCAGAGTCCTAGGCACACAAAGCCCGGTGGCTCACCAACACTGTGAATGAGGAGGTTGAGGGCGATAGGATTGGGGCGAGACAAGGAAGGTCAGCAGGGGCCAGACACTTGAGGGTGCCCGAAGGTCATGCTAAGGTTTGAGAAGCCATGGGTTGATGAAGGTAGACAAGCAAATGGCAGCTGCTTTTTTTCAGAGTTCTTGGCAGTTCTGGCTTCTCCACCTCTACCAGGATGCAGGCTCCAGAGCCCCAACTTCCTTCCACGGGTATAGGAGTTTCCTGGGCCATCAGAAGTGGTTTGTTACCAAGGGGTGAGTCAGATGTGATTTTGCAAAGCCTCTGATGGAAGCCTCCCTCCTGCTGGTGGCCAACGGGTTAAGTGGGAGAGGAGTCCTTCGTGGATGCCAACCACTGGCATCTACTGGGAAGACAACTCAGGGAGTTCATCTTCAGGGTGGCACAGCTTTCATCCCTGCTCAAGTGGAGACTGGACACCTCTTGGTCATCAGCCAGGAGTGCAGGTCATGGAGAGGAGGCTGGGCTCCTTTTGCTCCTTTCTCCTCGGCCCCTGAAAGTTTGGTCCTTTTGCTCCAAACCCTAACCTCTCTCTTTCTCTTGTTATGGCCCCTTTATCTCCACACATCCCTGAGATCTTTAAAGTTCTTTTCAGTTTGGGATATGGGATATTTATAGGCATTCTTCCAAATCTGTTGTCCATGCATTTAATTCCTTTCCATCCCTCCTCAGCCTAATTTTGGATTCTCAACAACTAGATTTCTTTTCTCTGCACTCTGCTGTTTGTGTCATTCTTTTTCTGAGGCACTGAGTGTGAAATGCCTGGCTGAGTGAGTTAAAGTCGGGGGGTAGAAAGAAATAATGTTATTCTATCACAACGAGCCTTTCCATTTGCAATGACCATGCTGGACACATCACGGAAACTGGTGACACGATGGACTAAGGTGATGGCACTGGACAGGGGGAGCCCACATTCCATATAGATCAGGAGATAAGACGTTGAGATTTGGCAATATTTTGGATATGGAAGCAGGGAGAGAAAGATGTCAGGAACAGAACTCTCCTGAGCTGGATGGCATGGGGATCCATCACTGGAAATGAGAAACTAGAGATGAGGGTCACATTTGAGAAGAAAACTCGCAAGTTTTCTTTTGCACACAGTGAGTTTGAGATGCATGAGAAGCATTTAGATAAAGACGGAAGCTGGTCAGAGATATGAACCCAGGGCTCAGCAGCGAGGTATTCACTGCAGATAAAAACGTGGACGCTATAGGTATACAGAACTACAAAGAGAAACGTTAAGGAGATTGTCCATGAAAAAAGATGGGAACAGGTAGGAAATATTTTGGACAACTCTAGTATTTCACAGTTAAGTAGAAGAGATTGAAAAGGAGATTGTGGAGTGACAGAGAACGAAGAGGATGTGCCATTACAGAATCCAAGGGAAGAGATGACTTCAATGATGATGCATTGGTCCCCGGTGACCCTGCTAAGGGTCAAGGGAGTAAAGAATTTAAAACAGCCATTGGCTTTAGGAACGTGAAGATCATTGATGAACTAATGACACTGTTGGCAGAGCAATGAGGGTGGAAGCCAATGATGCGAACGTCATTGTGAAGAGGGGGTGAGGAAATAGGAACAAAGGTGCAAATGGCACAGATCATTCTTTACAAAAGTAGAGCCCACTCTTTCCTCCAGTTTGGCTGTGAAAGATGCGGAGTACAAGAAGGTGTGTCTGTTTGCTTGCTTGCTTATTTTAACATAGGAAATTTGATTGTGTTCACAGCCAGTAGGAAGGGCCTCGTGGTAGGAAGAGTAGTTGTAAAGATAAGAATGAGAAGGGAATATATAAATAGTATCGGGGTCCTGTGAAGGGAGGAGCGGGGGGCCCAAAGCTTGGGGGATGATGGAAAAGGGAGGCCACCTTGGAGAGGAAAAAGAGCCCCCTGGATCCAACAGTAAGGAGGGGAGGAGGGGAGGGAGGAGGGAGAGGATCTGCACAGGTGTAGGTGGCTTAGGCCTTGGGGCTACGATGTTTAGCCCCTGTATGATTTCTTCTACATTTTCAATAAAGCAGGAGGAGGTACCATCTGCTAGGGGGGATAAGTCAAATGTTTGGGTTTTGAAATAAATCTGTAAGAATGAGAAAGCAGATTAATCTGAGAAACGTAGCAAGAGAGCCTTTCGTGTTTGAACGATCTAGAATGGGTGATCATGGGTTCATTGTGGAAACAGAGACGCTTGTGATTCAAAAGTCGGATGGTCGAATTGGCCTCCATCTGTTCACCCAAAGCAGAGAGACACGTGTCTATCCCTGACCCATGTAAATCTTATCAGTCTAAATAAGATGACAATTTTGTAAGTGGTTACACATAGCTAGTTCTATTTCCCCAGCTAATACACACACTCTGAGAACATAATTTTTCTGTCATATGCCTGGTCCCTTTTCTACTATCGTCCCATGGTTCTAGACAGAGAGCACACCAATGGCGTTCAAACACACACACAAAAAAAACGAGGTAAAATTGGGGAAAACACAGTGAAAACTTGGCAGCGTGTAAGACAAAACTGAGTATTTACACTATTTTTAAAAAGATTTTGTTTATTTTTGTTTATTTTTTTTATTTGTTTATTTATTTGACAGAGAGAGAGAGAAAGAGAGAAGGAGCACAAGCCTGGGGAGCAGCAGGCAGAGACAGAGGGAGAAGCATTCTCCCCATGGAGCAGGAAGCCCAATGCAGGACTCGATCTCAGGACCCTGGGACCATGGCCAGAGCCGAAGGAAGACACTTCACCAACTGAGTCACCCTGGTGCCCCAAGAATTTACACTATTATTGTATCAATCGGGAGATCTAATATGGATGATGTTAACAATGTGCTTCTGGAACGTCTTGATATGTTGTTTCAAAGTGTATTTGTACACAGCATCTTACTTGCTCATAAAATCACTAATGAGGTGGGTGTAATGATACTCATACTCAGCCCAGGAAACAAGGGTGAGGAACTAGTTGGAGGTCCAAGAACAAGGGTTTATCAGAACTGAAAGTGGGTCTAGGTCTGAGGGCATCAAGGAGGGAACGTGTTCCCTTAGGGCCCAAAGACACCAAAACTTGAGAATATCCAGTGTGGACTAGCCAACCTCAAAAACTGAGATGAAATCTCCAGACTCACTCTTTTTTTTTTTTTTTTTTTGGATGCAGAGCTTAGTTTTCAAATATCTAGGCACACACTTGGCCACACTTCCAAGACTGAGAGGTGCAAAGGTACAGCCACAGCCTCTTAAAGAATCACTTTCCACAACTTCCCTTCCTCCTGAAGGAGAAAAGCAGCTGTGGATTGTTTTATGTCTAAAATTGTCCTCTTCACTTAATGCTTTTTGGAATAACTGTCATGGGACAAAAGGCCTTTCTAGGGGGAAAGGACATTTTCCTGCTTGTGCAGAGGCCAGAACCCCATGGTCAATGCATGGCCACAGTCTATGAATCTAAAACTAATCTCAGAGAGCCTGAGGCTGATCAGAGGAGCCCAGGAAGGGCATCATTTTTCAATGAGCTTTGAACTAAACGCATCGTCCGCACAAGACCGCCCGTGCCCCTCCCTTATGTGTTAATACTTTGCCAACATTAGCAAGGAAAGAAATATCCAAATAACTTTCAAGACATAAAAAGGTCCCTGGCAGTTCCAAGGATAAAAAAAAAAAAAATAGTAAAACCACCATTGGACAACCCAGAACAAAATGCCAAGGACTTGACAGGTCTATTTTTCAGAGATGAGTCAGGAAGAAGGTCTCCACTTAGAAATTGGGACTGATATTGGATGGTGAAAGCAAGTCTTGTTTGCCTTCAAAAGAGTTCTTTTTTTATCAGTGTGAATCCAGGAATCCATATCGTGCTTTGGAAGATGTCCTTGAGTTTCAGGGAGAAATTAGTTGCATGCATTCTAAACTAGGATATGACTGAGTCTATTCCATTTCTTAAATGTCTAAGAAATATCAAGAGGATCTATTAAGCTAAAGGACCCATGTTAATGCAACATTAGAGAACTTGATTAGAGCCCAGCACTCAGGAAAATCATTTTCAGCTTCGCACATGCTACATTGCACATGTAATATGTTGTGTTTGATGTTATTTGTCATTTATTAAATGTATATGCTAATATGAAGTGTTCCATTTCCTGACTATGGGGTGTTAAAAAAGTTCACTCTCACTTCACACTCAAGCCTAAGAAACCTGATTTCCTGAGCCCTTCCCTGAGCCAAGGCTGAGGGTCAAAGGAGCATTTCTTAAAATTCTATTTATTAAGTGCCTAGGGCTGTGAGATATGTCCAGGAGATCATAACTGAACCAGACACCGCCTCTGCCCTCCAGAGGCTTATAGTTCAGTGGGGAGAAAGAGATGTGGAAAACTAATTATATATAATATGCCAAATGCAATAACATGGCCATATCAAATGCATCAAGAAGGAGAGAAAGGAAAAAAAAAAAAGAGAGAGAGAGAGAGAGAGAGATTCATCCAGATGGGGGTTTGGAAAAGACTCGTATAGGGTAGGCAGCGTCTAAGCTGGGCATATGGAGTAGTGATTCTGGTTTAAATAGAAGAAGAAAAAATTGAGGAACAATTCTCAACATTTTTTAAAAGCAACAGATTGTCAAAGTGAGTTTCTTATGGATTTGATGTATGAAAAATATGCAATGGGCATAAAGGAAAATGTGTTCCTCAACTCCCAATATTGTCATTTGGAGATTAATATTAAAGAGTCTAGAGGGAAGCGAGTGAAAAGGTTCATAAGGAGAATTTCCTCTCCAATACTCGTTCTCCCAGAGGGAGTCCCACTCACCACGCCCCTGACCTCCCTTCACCTGGGAGTCACACACAAGTCTGGGGCCTATTGTCACTTTCAACCAGGCGGAGGGGAAAAAATGCCCCCACTGAATAAAGCTTAAAGGGATGGTAGTTAACAAAAAATAAAGCTGCCTTTTGATTGTCATTAAGTCATGCTTGTTTAACATACCAGTTATATAAAACAATGCAAAACTTTAATTGACATTTAAAAATGTGGCATCACACTCGGTGCTATTGTTTATTCAACAATTCACCTGTAGTGTTCATTATCCGTCTATTTAGGCTTTTTCCTTCCTATTTATGATGTTTCAATGAATACGGTGAACACGGTCGACTGTATCTTGTACTGATTTCTAATGCTTCTCTATGATCAATCCTGCAAAAGCAATCATTAAGGTAAAGTTCTCTGCCTTCCAAATTGGTTGACTTGCTTTAAACTATTTAAGCATTCTTTGTCATTTCTGTTAGACTGCTTGAATTTGCTTATTGATTTATAAACACTCTCATGCACTTTTTAGAATAATCCGCACCATATTTGATGCAAATACTTTCTTCCAGTGTCACTTGAGATGTTTCCTGATTATATTCATTTTGAAAACTTTGGTAATCTCTAATCTATCCATCTTTTCTATATTTGTTATAATTATTAAAATAAATTTTGTATTCCCTTTTGTTTGTTTTTTTAAGATTTTATTTATTTATTCATGAGAGAGAGAGAGAGAGAGAGAGAGAGAGGCAGAGACACAGGCAGAGGGAGAAGCAGGCTCCATGCAGGGAGCCTGATGTGGGACTTGATCCCGGGACTCTAGGATCACATGCTGGGCCAAAGGCAAGCTTTAAACCGCTGAGCCACCCAGGGATCCCCTTGTAATTCCTTTTGACACTCTAAAATTTTATCACTCTCTCTGCCTCCTTTTCTGTGTGTGTGTGTGTGTGTGTGTGTGTGTGTGTGTGTGTGTATGCGCACACGCGTGCACACGCATGTGTGCACATTTAGGTCTTCAATATATCCTAAGTTCCTTTTGTGACTTTTGCAAGTTAGATATTTAGCTAGATAGTTAACATGTAGGACCAGTTCTCCCAATTTCTTGAGTGCCTCTTTCTCTCTCTACTAATTTCAAATATTAGTGCTTCACATAGTTACAATACATACAAGGGTCTATTCTGGAATTTTGTCTATTCCCCTATCTATTTTATATTCTTAAGTAACACCTCACTTCATTAATGATTAGAGCTTCATAAATTTGATATCAGGTGGTGAAAGTCCATTCTTTTGATCATCTCTTTCAAACCACATGGCTGTCAATGAGCATTTATCTTCTATTTGAATTTTAGAACCTGCCTGTCAATTTCCATAATGGTCTCACTGCAATTTTGACTGGGGATACATTATATTTTTACATAATTTGGGGAGAAGCAACATTTTTAAAATAGATATTCCCAGTTATTCTTCATTTATATTCAAATCTTTATTAAATATTAGATTTTTTCATAAAGTCCTATCACAATTATCATTAGGTTTATTTACTGTAAGATGCAATATTTTATAGATTTTGTTGTTTTTGTTGTTGGTATTTCGAACAAGATGCATTGTACTTGGTTACTGCTGGTGTACGGAAAAGCTTTTGACTTTTGCATATTAATCTTATATCCGGCCACTCTGCTGAGATCTTATATCAATACCAATGGATTCTTAATGGATTATCTCAATTGTTAATAGAGTCTCTTGGATTATTAAAAGTAGTTAATTATGTCTTCTTCAAGTAAAGATAAGGATTCTTTTTCTTTCCAATTTTATGTTTTCCCTTCTCTTTTCCTCCTTGCTAATCGGCTACAACATCTAGTAAAATATTGTAAAATGCATTTTTATGTTTTCTAACTTTAATGGGAATGTGTATGTTTAACCAATACTTTGTATATTTGTTGGGTTCTTTTCACATTTCCTTTTATCCCTAGCTTATTATTTTCATCATGATGTGATGGCAGATCTTTTTAATGCTTTGGGACAGCTATTAAGATAAATAAATGGTTTTACTACTTTACTCTGTTAATGCAGTAAATTGCAATAATAGATTTTATTATGTAAAAATCTTCCAAATTTATATCTCCAGCCATGAATTTTCCCTTGGCCTCTAAACTTGTTGTAACCAACTGCTTCTTGACAACTCCACTTGGATGAACAATTGACTTCTCAGACTTAATGTAGCCAAAACCAAACCTATGATTTCAGTAAATGGTAATACCATCCACCAGGTTGTTCAGGGAACAACGCTGGAGTCAATCTTGGCCCCTTGATTTCATTAATATATCATATCTAATCCATTCTTAAATCTCATGTACTCCCTTCTGATTTATCTGGAATTGCAACCATCTCCACTTTTATCTCTCTAGCTCAAACCACTAACATTTCTTATCTGGGTGACTTCAATAACTTCCAGTTGGTCTCCATGCTTTCATGCTGATGCCCTTCATTCTATTCCCACATCAGCAACCACAGTGATCCTCATGACATCTCCTAATCTAAACATTAACTCTTCTCCTATCACACTTAAAATAAAATCCAAAACCGTTCCCATGGTCTTTAAAGCACAACACAGTCTGACCACAATACTCTCAGCATCTTCTTCCACCACTTTTGTATTGACCACTGGACTTCAACAACATGAATCACATGGCTGTTTCCCCATGTACTGAGCACACACCCCCTCCAGAGCCTTTGCAGTTGCTGTTCCTCTGTGTGGAAAATCTTTCTACAGCTAATCACATGGCTTTTTTCCTTACTTCATTCAAGTATCTCCTGAAATATCACTGAGAGCAGTCTTCCTTGACCACTCAGTCTCAACTGGCCCATATTCATCATTTTCTATTTCTTTATCCTTCTTTGATTTTTATCATTGCCTGACATTATATTATATATTCTAATCTTGTTCACTGCTGTGTCTCCCATTATAACAAAAATTCCTAAGGGGATTATCTGTCTGTATTACTCATTTCTCTATTCCCACTGACTAGAACAATTAAAACATATCCAGACCCTGCCACATGTCCCCTGGGGAGGGGGAAAACACCCCCATTTAAGAATCACCACATTAAATGCTCATAATAGGAAAACTCAAAGGTCTCAAGTCAATAATCTAAGCTTTCACCTGAAAAAACAATGAATGACAGTAATGAGTGACAAATAATGAAATATATACACGCATGTGCAACAACAAAAAAAACAACAGAAAAAAAATCAACAAAACCAAAAACTGTTTTTTTAATACAATGGAATTAATGAATCTTTCGTTAGATTGACCAAGAAAATAGAGAGAAGCTATATATGACCAACATTTGGAGTAAAAGAGGCAACATCACTGGAGACCTGAAATAAAGCTGAATAGCTATATTATTATTATTATTATTATTATTATTATTATTAGACAAAGTAAACTTCAAAAACATAGAACATGCTAATAAGAGAGAGGGATAGGACAGAAAAATTATGAATATGTATGGATCTGATACCAGGCTTTCCAGATACACAAAGCAATACTGACAGAACTGAAAAGAGAAATGGACAAATCCAAAATTATAGTTGGAAATTCAGCCTCCTACTTACTACTTGATAGAATGACTGGACAGAAAATTAGCCAGGACATAGAAGATATGAACAACATTATCAACCAACTTGACACTTATAGACGCTCCATCCAAAATAACAGAATGCACATACTTTCCAAATACTCAGAGAATAATCACCAAAATCAACTATAGCTTTGGCCATAAAAAATATCACTAATAAATTTACAAAGATTGGAATCAGATAGAAAAGTTTCTCGGACTTCAACAAAATTAGAGATTTGAAAAAAAAACAAAGAAAAGTATTTGGAAAAATTATCAAATATTTGGAAAATTGATTAATATTCCTAAATAACCTAGGGATCATAGCAGAAATTACATGAGAAGTTGGAAAATATTTTTAATGTGAATGAAAATAAAATCACACTATATTAAAATGTATGAGAAGCAGCTAAAACAGAGCTTAGAAGGAAATTAGTAAGGTTATGGGACACCTGGGTGGCTCAGCGGTTGAGCGCCTGCCTACGGCCCAGGGCATGATCCTGGAGACCCAGGATCGAGTCCCACGTCGGGCTCCCTGCATGGAGCCTGCTTCTCCCTCTGCCTGTGTCTCTGCCCCCCCCCCCTCTCTCTGTGTGTCTCTCCTGAATAAATAAATAAATAAAAATCTTTGGGGAAAAAAAAAAGGAAATTAGTAAGGCTAAAAACTTGGAAAAAAAGTTCCAAAAACAATGATCTAAGCTCTCACCTTAAAAATTTGCAAAAAGAAAAGCAATTTAAAATCAAAGACTCCTAACTCTGGGAAATGAACTAGGGGTGGTGGAAGGGGAGGAGGGCGGGGGGTGGGGGTGACTGGGTGGCGGGCACTGAGGGGGGCACTTGACGGGATGAGCACTGGGTGTTATTCTGTATGTTGGCAAATTGAACACCAATAAAAAATAAATTTATTGTTAAAAAATAAAATAAAAGTAAAGTAAATAGGAAACAGGAATTTAAAAAAAGGTAAGTGCAGTCAGAATTCAACAGTACACAAAAATAAAGAAAAAATAGTAAAACTAGAGCTTTATTAAAAAACAAGCAAATTTGAGGGACACCTGGGTGGCTCAATGGTTAAGTGTCTGCCTTTGGCTCAGGGCATGATCCCAGAATTCCAGAATCTAGTCCCACATCAGGTTCCCGCAGGGAGCCTGCTTTTCCCTCTGCCTGTGTCTTTGCCCGCCCCCACCCCCTCATGAATAAATAAATAAAATATTTAAAAAACCAAATTTGATCAAGCTGCATGTTTACTAATAAAAAGAGAAAGCAGAGATTAACAATAATATCAATGAAAGAGAGGAGACCACATCATATCTTAAAGGCTTTAAAAGGAATAATTAGGAAATATTACCAGTTAGTTACTAAAACTAAGAAATGGAAAACCTGAATAGCTCTATGTATCTAAGAAAGATCATTAATTCATCAACTAAAAACCTTCCCACAGAAGAAACTCCAGGACCAGAGAGGCTCTCCAGTAACTTCTAGGAAACATTTAAGAAGGATTAATACCAATCCAACACAAACTTATACAAAAATTTGAAGAGGAGGAAGCCCTAACCAATTCATTTTACAAGGCCAATGTTATCCATATACCAAAACCAAACAAAAATATCACAAAAACCACAAATAGACATCAACTTCCCTTGTGAACACAGGTTTTAAAATCTTTAACAAAATATCAATAAATTGAAACCAGTAATACACTAAGATTATAATACACTGTGGCCAATTGGGGTTTATCCTGCTGGAAGGAGAACTTGCAGAGAGGCCCTATATCCATCCCCAGGATGGGCTGCTCTAGTTCACAGTCTCCCTTTTCTCTGGATCCCACACTCCCTTCTCTCCGACCAGGCTGCTCTTTTGCCTGCCCATTGACTGGGATCCACCGTAGCTCACCCTCATTTGGAGCACATCCAGATCCCAACAACTGGACGTTCACTCTTTTACACATCAGAGAAGTTTGATCAATAGTTCCTAATCTGTGGATAAATAGTCTTTCAAGGTTCAAGAACAACCTTGTTCAAAAAGGCGTAGCCTATGTTCCATGAACTCCTACACCAATATGCTTTACCCTACTCCCTGTTTTTATCAGTTTTATTGAGGGACAATTGACAAGTACAATTGTAAAATATTTAAAGTGTACAACATGATGGCTTCATACAAGTATGCACTGTAAAAGGATTCCCTCCATCGAGTTACTTAACACCACATTTGCATTCTACACTCTTGGCAAATTTCAATCATACAATATAGTGTTATTTATAGTCACCATAACTATAGTTATTTATAGCCTTCGTGTTATACCTTACATCCTCCGACCTTATTCATCTTACAATTTAAAGTTTGTAACTTTTACCAACCTCTCCCTTGTTTCCTCTACCCACTAATCCCTGGCAACCACCATCCTATTCTCTATTTTTATATGTTTGATTTTTTTTAAGATTCCACATATAAATAACACTATATAGTAAGACAGCTTTCTCTGCCTAACTTATTTCACTTAGCATAATGCCCTCCAGTTTCATCTATGTTGTCCCAAAGGCCAGGATTTCCTTCTTTTTAAAGCTGAATAACATTCCATTGTATGGGATACATGGTGCCGTGTCTTGATCCATTCATCTATGGACATACAGTTGGGCTGTCTCCATGCCTTGGCTTTGTGAATAATGTTCCAATGAACAGGTACCCCTAACCTCTTTACCTTTATTTCTCTTCACAGTAACAAGCTCAAAGCAGGAAATTCAGAAAACCTGGAAAGTTAAACAGCACAAAGTAAAAGAATCACCGTGGCCCTATCAACCAGAGATACTCAGCAATGATATTTGGTACACTGTACTATTAATATCCAAAAGCCTTAAGCAAATTTATAAGTTACGTTATGACTTTGGTACTATGTGTGGGAAGGACTCTCCCAACCTCAAAAGATAAAGAACTAATTTTTTTTTTTAATTTTTAAGCAATTTTCCTAGAACCATTTAATTATCTCACAAATCACACTACCTATTCCACATAATAAACAATTTTATAGATTATAGGTCTACTTACGATTTTATTATCCTCTTCCATTGACTCTTGTTGTATTATCCATTTTTAAACAATGCGATACCATAAGTATGTTCTAATGTCTGGTGCAAGACTTCTCTAAATATTTTTCCCTTTCAGCCTATTTTTGCTCACTTCACATGTATTCTTCTAAATAAAATATATTGAAATTTTTCAATATGCCAAAAATACATTTTAAAGACTGATTGGAATGGTATTACATTTATAAGTTGACTTAGGAAAGAAATAGTTTTCCACTCCTTTATTCCCATTTATTAATGTCTTCATTGATTTTTCTCAATAATTTTTTGCTTTGCTTTATTTCCTTTTAGGTACTCCATATTTTGAAAAATCATTTCTATTCAATATTCCTATTTAAAAATTGTGCTTGGAATACCATGAAAGACAACTAAAATTGCTCAGCAAGGGCCATTGCTGGCCACACCACAAAACATATTCATTTCCAGGTGGTGGAAGAGAACTTTTCTCCATGGAACTCCAGAACACAGGAACCTTTTCCCATTTCCTAGGATCCTACAGTTTCTCTTGTGTGTTGAGTTTCCTTTTTGTTCTTTAAAATTGCAAATATGTTTTTTTTTGTATTCTATTAACTGTTTATTCTTTAGTAATTATAGGAGGAACGACAGGGAGATAGCTACATTTATCAAACGGAGATTGCAAAATAACTACAGCTATTTTGGGGTCAATCTCTATGTTCCTGATACAGTGGCACATTTTGCATGGGTTTTCTTTGCAATCATTCAAGGTTGTAATGAACTATGATCTTCTTTTATACATGAGAAAACTGAGAGTTTATGCCATAGGTTTCAGGCAGTCTGGCTCAAGAGCCACACTTTCTCCCCCTTCAAAAAAGAATTCAGAACCCAAGGTGAATTTTACCCACACCACCCCTCAACAACAATGTTGGGTAAGTACTCCCACTAAGTGGGTGACTTCCTCCCCAATACCTCTTCAATGACTACTCTCTCTCAGTTCCAGCTTCTTCTGAATATGCACATGAAAAGTCTATGTAACTAAAATCTAAGATAATATAGATGGTAATATCTCTCTGGAGTCACAAAGATCCCTAATAAGATTCTAATTACCTTCTTTATTACTAATTCTTAGATGATGACTAGATCTGACATATCTGTCCTTAGGTTGTACCTGCATGGGTTCAAATGTGGGATTCTCTGCATGTAACCATTCTGATTGCTGTCTTTTAATAATGATGTTTCTCTCTCTCCCAATGTTTATGCCTTTTATTTCTTTTTCTTTCCTAATTGCATTGGCTGTGTCTCCCAGATAATTTCAAATAATGCTGATTACTGTGACTATTTATTACTCAGCCTTAACAGAATACTTTGGATACTTTATAATTATATAAGGTGGTGGTGAGAGAGTTAAGATGCATTTTTACAAGTTTCAAAAATATCTTCCTAATCTAATTCTTCTAATAGAGATGATTTTTACATTTTATCAAATGCCTTTTCAGAAATGGAAGAATTTTTTTTTCATTTTGCTCTGTTCTACTTAATTATTAAATATATTAATAAACTTTCTAATATTGAATCAATTGTTTCTGAAAGATGAATGGATAAAGAAGATGTGGTTTATGTATACAATGGAATATTCCTCAGCCATTAGAAACGACAAATATCCACCATTTGCTTCAATGTGGATGGAACTGGAGGGTATTCTGCTGAATGAAATAAGTCAATCGGAGAAGAACAAACATTATATGGTCTCATTCATTTGGGGAATATAAATAATAGTGAAAGGGAATAGAAGGGAAGGGAGAAGAAATGGGTAGGAAATATCAGAAAGGGAGACAGAACATAAAGACTCGTAACTCTGGGAAACGAACTAGGGGTGGTGGAAGGGGAGGAGGGTGGGGGGTGGGGGTGAATGGGCGACGTGCACTGAGGGGGGCACTTGACGGGATGAGCACTGGGTGTTATTCTGTATGTTGGCAAATTGAACACCAATAAAAAATAAAGTATAAATAAATAAATAAATAAATAAATAAATAAATAAATAAATAAATATATTTCCTTGGCCAGTGAGGATTTTGATTCTAATGCTGGGTTTGATTTGAGTATTTTAACATTTAACAACTTAAGTCTACATCCTTAAGTTAGATAGTCTGTTGTCATTGGGTTTTTTTTTTCACTTTTGTGATATATAGTCCAGTTTTAATATCAATACTTTGCTAGTTTTCTTAAATAAATTATAAAGCACTTAACATGGAGCTATTCTGCTTATTAAAATTTTGAAATAACCTGCCCATATTTGAAATGTGAAAAAAAATGTATGTTTATGCTTAATTTATTTACTTCCTAACAGTGAGTGTATTTAGGGCTATGAATTCTTTCTAGTTTTGTTTTCATTGCACATCAGGAGTTTCCATTTGTTAGTGATCTCATTGTCTTTATTTTCTAAATTTTCAGTAATTACAAACTATTGGGTCTTTTGGCATCAGCTATTTCTCCTCCAAATTAGAAGATATAGATGAGATTTTGCAAGAATATATACTATTTACTTTTTTACATTAGTGGGGTTTTTTGTTTTGTTTTGTTTTGTTTTAGCAAGAGGTGTTTACCATCAGACAGACTATTCCTAGAAGAAATTCTTCAAAATCCGTGACATGCATCTTTAAACTCCAGTAGTACTCTAATCATTTTATTTAGTACTGGAATAGAGGATCTGCAGCCTATAAGGAAATAACCATGGTTTCCAAGAGTCCTCCTTGGAGGAAACTTTGAACTGTGCCCAATGTTGATCCAGCACCCCAACTAAACTGTTCGTTCTTGGTTCCCAAACCAATCCTCATTTCCTGGTAAGACCTTTCCCATTATTCCCTATGAAGTTCAGTTTCTCTCAATATCCCACCCTTGCATTCTGACTATTTCTTTAAAAAAATCTATTTTTTCCCCTCTAGAGTATGAGACCCACCCATCCATCCATCCATCCATCCATCCATCCATCCATCCAATCTAGTATTGCATATGCTTATGAGACACCATATCTCCAAGGCATTGCCTGACACATGATTTTTACTGGGCCTCAGTAAGTATTTACTACCTGATTGCTTGAGGGCAGAGACCTTGCCATCTTTTTGCTCATTTCCAAACTCTATGCAATTCTGGATGCAGATCAGATGCCCAATAAATCCCACATTTCAGAAAAGTACGTTGAATTGATTAGTTTTCCATTTTTCCAGTGACTATTCTAGTCTGTCGCAAGGGTCTTTAAAAACTGAGTTTTTATCTCCCTTCTTTAGAACCTACAATAGCAGGAAGTTACCCCTAAAGTTTATTTGACCTTAGCCTCTGATAATAACTTATTGATACTAATTTAGGCATATACAAATAATTTTTAAAAACATAATTCCAAAAAAAATATTTCTCTTATTTCCTTGAGTTCTTCTTAATTGCTACAAATCTCTCTCTCTAAAAAAATAAAAAATTAAAAAGTGCGTTCTTCCTTAAATCAAAGCTTATTCCAGGTTGTCACAATGTCAGGATTTTGGTCTTTGTTTTCTCCCTGGGTATTTGTACCTATTCCTGCTGTAATTACTTCCTGGCCAAAGTTTTGTCTGTCTGACAGGGAGACAGATAGAAAGACAGACAGTACGCCCACCTTTAAACTCAAGGAAATCCCTCTTTTCCCTTAGAAGGTTAGAGGCAGATCCAGAAAACAAAATTCTTTGCAAAGGCCAAGGGATCAAAGACAGAAACTGCATCAAAAAATTGTCTCTTGAAACCACATCATCTTTCCCCTGGAACTTGCAAAGGCCAAGTAGACAATTGCCTACATGGCAGGGAGAATTTCTGACAGAGTTTCTTACCTCCAATTCTCTTTCCTCCACAGGTCAAATTCAAGCCTCACTGTTATATCTAAGGCACTGATGTACAGCTCTGGAGACTGCAGTCCTATCATGCCCAAGATAGCTGTCATGACACAGTGAGCCATGGTTAGTTCCCAATATCTGAGCTTGGGTGAGCCAAGCTCGGAGCGCATGATACTCGGGATGGGTAAGCTGTGAAGGAGAAGAGGCCGCAGAAATATCTGGAGTTGGGAAACTCTACTTTTATGTAGGACGGAATGTCTTCCTGGGTGGGATGGATGTCACCACGAATTATAAGGACATCACTTTCCTTATAGAACAAGGGGATGCACTCAGGATAAGCAAATGCCCAAAGTTGAGACTAGGTTTCGAGTTGAAGCCCACATCAGGAAGAATACAAGGAAGAATTTGTTACCTATAAGGGCAAAACCCTTACATCGGGACAGCTCTCCCTAAGACATTTCATAAGGTAATAACTTCCCATCCCTGGAGGCTGTGCCTAGTGATGGTTCCATCCTGGAAAACCCCACATTGGCTTCCAAAAAGAACAGGGTACTCTCTGAGGTTCCTTCTGACCTAATTATTCTAGAATGACTGTGTCCAGGGTGGCCCGGACTATAGGTAAGAAAGCATCCATTTCTCTACCACTCACCAAAACAGAGACTTCCAGTGGAATCTTTTAGAGTATGCAGTGGTTGTCCATCCACAGCCCGCCTATCATTCACTTTCCCCATGTCCTTTTTCAATAGCCCATAATTTCCATTATTTTCCTAAAGTTATTCCATAAGTCTCCTTATGGTGTTGACGAAGCCAGACCCATCACCAGCGCCAGGAGTGGACTCTGGCTGAGATACTTAGGATAATGGAATATCCCAACCAGTGCTGTCGTTTTAATGACCACAAGTGGCCTCCGCAGGACCAATGAGGGGATGAAAGAAGAAAGCTGCCCCGGGAGCTGTCGGCAGTCAAGTCATGTTGTGGTCAGGAGGCAGACAAATCTATAGAAGGTGGGGGTGAAACCATAGTGGTGTGGTTGAACATCTGGATAAGCCTGTGTTGAGTCTGCCCATTCTCTGGACATTTGTTAACCAATAAATTAATTGGTAAATTCCCTTCTCCAGAGAGGCCAGGTTGAGTTGGGTTTCTCACACTTGCAATCGCATTTGCTCTGACCGGTGAGCATTGCTCTAATTTCATGGCTCCTATCCTAAGTCATGACAAGATTGCTGGATAGTCATTCCAAGGGGTGACCAGGAGCCTCCTCTCCTTGCGAGACACATGAGCAGAAAGACCTAGGGTGTGAGCTCTCCCTGGCGGTGGCAAGGACCATGCTCCGTACCAGGAGCTTCCTCCTTTGGGTGGGAGGGGGCCTAGAGATGCAGGCCCTGCATCCCAGGAGCCAACCTAGTGCCCCTCCCACTGTCTCATCTGGCCACCAGCAACCCTGTCATTTCCCTGCCACTGGGCTGGCTCAGACAAAGCTCTAGTTGAAGAGATTACACACAGATGCTCTGGCACAAATCAGAGACCCCGAGGAAGGAGAGCAGTCAGGTTTTCTCTTAAGCGACAGCCATCACTTTCGGCAGGCAGGGTAATTACAGGTTTGCCCTTCCACAGTGCAAGCTATCTGAAGGTAAAACAATGGTGAGCAGCATGTGCCTGCCTCAAAGGATGGAGGGAAGAGAGGAGAACAGAAGGACTCAATCTCTTTTAATTTATTTTAATAAAGCATGGATTTTCCAAAAGGCCAAAGGGCCTCATTTGCCACAACATGGTTGAGATCCGCCAACAGCTTCCCCAAACCTCTTCTTTCCTCATAATTCAATCAGAGCTGCAGATGGAAGCACTCAGCTGGCGTCTTCATGGATTTTTTGTTTAGGATTTTTTTGTTTTTGGGGTTTTTTTTTTTTTTTTTTTTTTTGGTGTGTGTGTGACCATCTCTGAATCCTTCCCAGGTCACTGCCTCAGCGAGAGAGGAAGGCCTGCTCCTCCTGACAGGCAGGCTTCCTCGTCCTCTCTTTCCTCCACATCCTAGAGCTTCCATGAAACTCCCCAGCCTTCCCTGTGCAACCTCTGCCCTGCAGCCCTTTGTAGATGTTCAGAAATGGTGGGACCCCCCTATTGCCCTTTATTTTCGCTGTGCTCACCTGGTAGTCCAGCCGAGCTGTCAATCCCAAGAAGTTGATGCCCTAATGTTCTCGTCTCCTGAGACTCAAGAGGTCATCACGGCAGACGGCAGTCATGCCGGAAAGAGCGAGTAATCTCACCGAATTATTTCTGAGAAAGATCCATTCTTGGAGTGACTAGAGGAAGAAGACTGAACAATCTTGAAGAGTGGCTGCTGCCAGTTTCTCAGCCAGTAACAAAACCCACTGGGAGCTCTGAAACGTGCTTATTGCCCCAGGGAACTGACCCCCAGGCCAGCCCCATCCCCAGCCCCCTTTAGTCTTGGCCACTCTCAGACATCTGGAACTTTCTTTGAGAGATTTCTTCTCATCTTTCATCACAAGTTGCCTCCAAACCTCACAGCCCAGAAAAACAAACATCACCTTATTGGTTTTTCCTAAAGAGCAGAAATAGCAAGAATTTCATGAAAGCCTCAGGGAGGGGATTTTGGTTCATTTATAGCAAATGGATGGGTTAATTTTTCTACCTGGGGCTGTGGAAAATGAGTTCCCGAGTAAACAAATCTCTGTTGTCACATGGAGACAAAGTCCTCTGCCTTCTTCCCCTCATCAACAGAGACCAAGGGCAGCCTGTCCCCCCTTCTCTCCTGTGGAGCTTTCCTCACTTTTCTTACTGCTCCCGGACAACTGCAGTGAGCTGGGGGTTGTCCACCAGGGAAGCTCCCACACTGGGGGCAGCAGGAAGCTGTGCAGCCCCTGCACCCACTCCCCCAGGACCCAGGACAAGCCTGGTCTTTGAACTACAAACGCATATGCTGTGGGTGCCTCCTCTCTGCCTCCTGACTCCAATGGCAGGACCTGTGGTCTTTTTCCAATGACGAGTGACCTTCTTGCCTGTTACCCCCTATGGACCTCTCCTTGCTCGGGGCTGAGAATATTGGCAACTGATGGCCTTTATGAAGACCTCTCCTCCTTCATGTGCTTTCCTCTGTGAAGTCCTGGGCGGTGTTCCGGTGCCTGGCATGTGCGGAGGCTTGACTGGATCTGAGGAAAGAGCTGTATCATCCTGCCCTCTCTAACCCACCATACCATTATTCCTTGGAGCCCTCCTTCCTTGTCCCAATTTTCCTGAACTGATGCAAAGATCTTTCTTCAGACGGGCTTCGAGCCCGAAGTACTCCCCACCAGGCTGCCACGCATGCTTTTCTGCTCTCATCTACGCGGGACCGCTCCCCTGGGCTCAGCTGAGATGTCTGGCTCTGAGCATCTCGGACACCTGGTTTGTTTCCCGCTGCCTTTCACGTGGGCAGGAAGCACCACCAGGAAGCATCCCAAATGGACCCATTTTGAAGAATCAAATGGAAGGTCAAAGCAGGGTTCACCCCACAAACTAGTGTTGGAGAGCCATCTTGCTGCGAAGAGATCGGTCGATGGTGTAATCGGTTGATGCTGGTAGATGGGCCTTTCGGAGGCTACCGCAGACCTAGAGTGGAAACTACGTAAAAGCAAGGGGCATCACAGAGAGTCAGATGGGGGGACCAGAGACTTCAGACACTCTAAATTCATCTATCCCAGGCACTTCCTCCTTTATGCTTAAACACACTTGGGCTACAGAGGAAATTGAATCCATACGCACTGATTCTTTTAAACCTCAGGCAGCCACATGTTGTTTTCTGGATCTGTTTAATTGTCCATGAAACCTCAGAGTCGTCTGTAACATGGAGGGCACCCACAGAGAACCCCATCCCCACCATTGCCCCGGACCACTCCCTGCCACAGTCAGCCACCTCCCTTGGCATCGTGGGTGGGCAGGCGGATGGGGCCGGGCCAGGACATACTGTTAGCATTGCCGGCTGCCATGTGTGTCCCACTGACAACTGGTCCAGCATGGGAAGGGCCGTCACAGGCTGCTCTGACGTCTTCCAGGCTTTGTTTCTGAAGGCAACATTGCCATAAGCGCCTAGATCGAGAGCTGGGAGGCCTGGTGTTATCCCAACTGGGAGACCCTAGACAAAGCGCCCATGGCCGCAGTCTCAGGCTTTTCCTTCCTCGATAGGGCTACTGGTACTTGTTTTATCTGCCTCGGTGGCTGTTGGGATGAGCATTATGAAAGAGAGGAAACATATTTCCACCATGCTTGTGAGGAAGGAAGCCCGCACGGTGCCCTACTTCTTTTCCCCCTAAGTCCTACTGGTTGGCAGAGCAGGACGTGCTCTGGGTACCAGAACCCCCAGCAGCACCCGTGCATCGCTTTGCAGCTTACACAGTGCTTTTACCCAGATTATCTTGGTGATGCTCTACAATACCCGAGGGAGAACAGGTGTCATTAGGCCTCCCGTTCAGAAAGGCCCTGGTTTCCTTGAGACGCAGGGATGTGCTCAAGACCTATAGACCATGAAGTGTCAGGGTTGCCCCCAAATCCAGGCACACACCTCCTGGCCTTGCACCCCACCACTGTGTCTGTCTGCCAGATGGCACAGCCTGCGTTCCACCTCAGAGAAGGCTGCTCCTCAAGAGGTGCATCTGCCCCATTAGATCAGTTGTCCATCCTCTCTCGCGGCTGCACACCATTCTGTGACCCAAAATCTCAGTCCTCATCACTCCTGGGAAGACATGAAAAGTCCATCTGAAGCTCTGAGATCTGCTAAGTCTTGGCTTTAAGGGAAGAGGGTGTCTGGTCCAATGCTGGGGGAGCCCCCAGGCCAGCCCTAGAGCTATAGGCTGATGTTCCCAGCTAGTCTACAGGGATCAGCTGCTCTGAGCCTGCCCTTTATCGTAAGGGGCCCAGGTGACACAAATGGAACCTACTAACTTCAGAAACGGATTTAGGCTAAAATTTGTGGGCTCAATGAAACGGACATGGGGTATTTACTCATCCTTTAGTGGCCACATTTTAATTTCCCGTGGATAATGTCCCGCTCCTTTACTCCCAATCCGTGTGATTGAAAGGATTCGATCCTTTCCCTCAGCTTGGCCTTGCCCAGAGTCAGAGTGCTTGACTTGGGCTGGAGCCAATCCCCTCAACCTCAGCAGACACTCCCGGGGCAGAGTGGTCGATTTAGGATGGTCACTAGACTCAACTGCTCCAATATCCAACCCCAAGCCCCAATATCCATCCACCTGAGGCACACGCGAGCTCTCATTCCTTCTCTAACACAGGAGTTGGCAACGTTTTTCTGCAAAGGGGCCAGATTGTAAATAGTTTAGGTTTTGCGGGCCATAGGGTCCCTGTTGCAACAAGTCAGCCTCTGGCTTTGTGGTGCAAAATCAGCCAGACAACCGGTAGGTGAGCGAGTGTGGCTGTGCTCCAACAAAACTTTATTTAGAGATGCTGAAATTAGAATTTCGCCTAACTCTCACATGCCACAGAATAGTTATTCTTCTGCTGACTTTTCCAATCATTTCAAAATGTGAAAACCATTCCTTGCTTATCGGCCCTATGAGAACAGGCAGCAGGTTGCAGGGGTGGGGGGTGGGGGTGCGGTCTGTTGATCCCTGCTGGTAAAGGAAGCCTGACAGGGGACAGGAAAGCAGGACGAGGGCCTCAGTGGGCTGCCAAGGGGCTCACAGTCTGGGTGGAATTGTGCGTCTCGGGAACACGAGCAAGAAGGAGCTTGAAGAAACCACTGGAACAAAGTGAAACCCTCAGTTTGGTTCGCGATTTACCTATATTCTCTCCCATACTAATTTGCAGAGAGAAGTCTATTAATCATTCCCGGTGCAGAAAGGAAATCACATCCTCAGCATAAACATAAATTATCAGCCTAAAACTCAAATTCCTTCAGAGGGATGGGGCAAGCTAAAAGTTTTGAATAGCTCAAATAGAACAAATGGATGAGAGGAGATAATGCATCTTTTGAAATACAAACCTGAAAAGATGCTATGCTCAATTACACTGACAAAAGATTTGGGATCCAGCAATATCCTCCGTGGAATTCTGCGGCTAAACAGGAATGCTAAATCATAGACTCTAACTTAAGCAAGAGTAATCTAGCATAAGCCACATTACACGCGCATCCTCTGGGAGCCCGAATTGGCTCTGATGCTTACAAAATGCCTCTCTGCATCTCTGTAAGGAGGTCGCCTCGCCTGCTAGGACCCCCCTGTGTCTCCAGGCCGCCCGGCTCCCAAACGGAGCACTGGGGCGCTTGGAAAGAGAGACCCAGGATCGAGGGAGGTCAGGAGGGCTGAGGGGCAAGTCAGCGGGAGGAGCTTCGGTTCCCGATGCTGGAGAGAAGGGACCCTGGGAAGGGAAGGCGAGGGAGGTGACCAGGGAGGAAGAGACCTTCCAGGGCTAGAGTGTCCACGGTGTCACCTGGGCCCAGGTGAGGAAGCCTGGCTCAGGCCGCCCCGCCCCCGGCCCCCAGCCCCTGGAGCCACGTCAGGACCTCGCAGACCCTGGGAGATCTCTCACGGGCTTTCCCCAGCAGCGTCACCTGAGCAGCAATGTCCTGAAGAGTGTGTGTGTGTGTGTGTGTGTGTGTGTGTGTGTGTGTTAGGCCATGAAAGGGATGGAAAATGGGGTTGGAAGCGGTACATGGAGAGCTTCCCCTGCCACGTGTTTCTGGAAGGAAGCAGGCTGAGATCCTACCTGAATTTTTATCCGCTGCCGTGACAAGTGTGAAAGGCTGACCCTTGAAATTCGTACCTCGGGGATCCCGGGATGGAGACAGATGAGCTAAAGGGGAAAAGAAAAGAGAGAGAGAGAGAGAGAGAGAGAAGCACCAAAGTCCTAGAGAATCGGAGGATCTAGGCCTGCTCCAAGGGCAAAACTGGGATGAGCAGTGAGTAGGATGTTTTGGAAGAAGCGCGATGCTCTGTGGCGCCAGGGGTTGCCGGGAGGCCAGGAGCATCCTCACTGGGGCTGCTGGTGTCCCAGTACCCCAAGAAGAATCACCTGGGAAATAGGAAGCATTAAAGGGGTCTGTTATGGGGACGCCTGGGGGGCTCAGCGGTGGAGCATCTGCCTTCGGCCCAGGTCGTGACCCCCGGGGTCCCGGGATCGGGTCCCACATCGGGCTCCCCACATGGAGCCTGTTTCTCCCTCTGCCTGTGTCCCTGCCTCTCTCTCTCTGGGTCTCTCATGAATAAATAAGTAAATAAATCTTTGAAATAAAAAAAATAAAATAAAGGTGTGGGTTATGTTCAGCTTAAGCCGTTTTGTGCCCGAGATGTGAACTCGGGGAGCATCGGAGCCAGGAGCAGGGGGAGGAGGCTGCGTGGGGCTGAAGGGAAGGCCTGACCTCCCGCGACACTGGCCTGATAGCTCTGACCCAGCCACCAGCCGGGCCGGGCTGGCATCTGTCCTGTACCCCATGGAGTGCAGGGTCCCCCGGCCCGCAGACATCCCCTCCCTTCCTCTGGAGCTCAGGCTGGCCCATGCCGGGCCATGCAGTCCCCCAAGGTCGCAGGAGTGGAGCAATGTCCAGGCTTCTGGACGTCTGTCCTGCCCACTGCCCCGAGCAAGGCAGGCCCTGGGAGCACAGGGAGCGCGAGGGGCGCCTGCCCTCGTCCCGGGCGCCGCCGCTGCTCCAGGGGGGCCGCTGCCCCGGGCTCCGCGGGGGTGCCGGGCGGGGGGCACGCGGCGGGCAGCTCTTTAGCCATCTGCTGAGGAAACACCAGGGTAAATTAAAACGAGGGTGGATTTGTGACTTCTGTCTTTTCCAAGAAGATAGTGTTGGCAGGTTTATGAGAAAACCGTTCCCAAACACCTTGAATTTATATGGCACGCTTATTTCAAAAGCTCTTCCACATCTGTTAGCTATGCGAAGCCCCCGGAGGCAGGTGGGGCAGGAAGGGGACGCGGGCGGGGGGCGGAGGCCCAGACAGGTTGAGGGCCGTGCCAAGGGCGGAGGCTGCAGCGGCACACGGCGCCCTGCTCCCCCGCCAGGGCCCCGAGGGGCGTCCTCTTGTCCCCAAGCCCCGGCCGAGGGCACCCCGACACAAGGCTGGAGCGACGTGACCACCCGAGAGCCGGGCGGGCAGGCACCCCTGGGCTCTGAGCTCACAGCCCCGCAGCCGGGCGCCCCGGGTTTGGAGGAGACGAGGCCCGACGGAGGCTGATTGACAGGCAGGCCCCTCATAATCAGGGCTGCGGTAAACTATACTAATTATGGTGTCAATTGGTAACATTATAAAGGTTGAAGCTACATAATGAAAAAAGAGCGTACACGGAGGCAGCACGAGTTCAGCAAATGTAATTACAGGGTGACATTATTGGCAAATAGTATTTTATGAGGTATTAAGAGGGATGTGGCATGAACACATTCCAAAACTTACAGGCTCCTCGGGGGGGCGGGAGAACCAGGAACTGGCCAGAGCCTTGCTCCAGCCTTTGCTGTCCGGACAGCTGAGCCCTTTTGGGGAGCCCCTGAGGCCCCCGAGGCCTTCCCAGTATCCCCCCGCCACCCCCCCTGCAAGGGGAAGAAGATGTTTGCAGGTAGGGATCACGCCTTGCAAGTTCTGATCCCTTAGAGGTCGGGAACATCCTTGCTCCCAGCCTGCCCCCACCTGCTTAGAGTCCCCAGGTCCTAGTATCTTGGGCTGTCCACGCCGCAAGGTGGCCCGGACGTCACTGGGCCTCACGGCCACCTGACGGCGGCTGTGACGGGAGAAGGGGAACTGCCGATTCGTTGCAACAACATCCACCGAGGATCAGTGTTGTTCATGGAGCCCCCGTGGTGCCAGGCACGGCTCTGGCTGCAGCCTGGGGCCTCTGCGGTCGCTGGGGTCACATCCCACCGGAGACCAAAGAAGATTGATCAAGGACGTCCATGAGGCTGCCCAGGGAGTCACAATGACACCAGGTGCTGCAAAGAACACTGAATGGGGAGGTGGAGTCCCCAGGGGACCAGGAGGGGGCAGCCAGCCTGCATGGAGGTCGGGGCTTCTGGAGGAGCTGCAGGGGACGAGCGGACACCTCCCGGAGGACCCTCCTGGACCCGCATCCGGGCCGTGATGGGAAGAGAAACTATGAGCCCTGAGAGTTTGTGGGGCCTTTGCGTCCCGAAGGTCGAAGGAACATTCGGGATCGGGTAATCCATGGTCCCTACGAGCTGGAGAATCCCGTGGGCCGTGCGTGTGAAGAAGGAGCTGCCCCCCCCCGGTCTGGCTGTCTCGCTGCCGTGGAGCAAACCTCCGCAGACCTACCAGCACCGCCTTGTACCCTCCCCTCTCGTGGGCATTGACCCGACGGTCCTCTGGAGCCTGCAGTCAGGTGGTGGCGGGGCCTGGAGGCGCCCAAAGGCTTCCGGGCCTGTGTGACTGGCACAGCTGGGGGCCAGCAGGCCTCCCTCCCCAGCTAGTGGGCTCCCCCGCCGTGGCGCAAGGGTGCGTGGACTTTTCATGCAAGAGCGAGCATCAGGAAAGGGTCAGGCTGGGGCTGCTAGGTCCTCAGGGCCCGGCCACGGAAAGACCAGAACGTCCTTTTGCCACAATTGCTCGAGGAAATCGCTCAGGGGCTCCTAGGCTCAGGCCTCGGAGAAAGACTTCAGGCTCAGTAAAGAAGAGAAAAGAATTCGGAGCCACGTTTCATCTTTTATGTCCCTCTGCGTGGAAACCGCCTCTTGGCGACTTGGTGAAGCCTCTTCATTAAGCGCACTCGAGATTGTCTTCGTTCCCTCCAAAACAGAAGGAGGAATCCAGGTTTATTGAGGGCCGGGCACGTGAAAAGTGTGTCCCGCGTGGCACCACACGCCACACGCGGCGGGCAGCATGCAGGGCCTTCCGTGCGGGAGCTCGCCGTCTAGATGAGGCGCTACACGCTTCCCCTGGTAACAGCTGGACTATCGTCCGGGGACACCTGACCCGGAGCCCCTGTGTATGAAATAGGTCAAGGCAGGACTATCCGAGGGGGGGTGAGGGCCCCGGGGCACCTCCGCTGAAGCCTGTGCTCCGAGAATCGCAGCGTGCACGACACCGTGGAGATGGAGACAGCGGGCTGGGGAGTGAAATGTCCCTTCTCCGCTCGGGAAGCTTTCCTGATCGGGAGACAGGGACTTGCCCCGGTGGGAGCTCTAGAATAGTCAGGAGATATATTTTTGTTTGTTTGTTTTTAAATGGTAAACCCATGTCAAATTGGGTCGAACCGCAGCAACAAAACCAAGAACAAAAAAGGTCCTTGCTAGAGCCTGCGTCAGAAAGGGCTGGATCCAGGGGTTCACACGACGTCATACGCTCACGAGCATGTAATATACTGATTAACACAGGGGTGGGTCTCTCCAGCTTCACCTGTTCTGGCTTCACTCTCGGGGGCACTTGCTCTGGGTGGTTAGGAGGACAAGGCGGCCGCCAGCCATGCCAGGCTCCCCCTGCCCCCGCCCCCGCCTTTGTTCACCCTGCACAGGCTCTTTCCACTAAACCCAGCTCTGGTTGGCCTCACGCAGGCCCTGCACCCAAACCCACACAGTCAGTGGTAACTGGCTGTTCCCCTCTGACCGCCAAAGTTTAAGGAGTCACCGGGACGCCGGAGCCACAGACGAGCTCGTGCGCTCTCTTCGACGGAGAGCCAAGGAAAGAGAATTAGGTCGTCTTGCCGAAGGAAAGCAGCCTGGAGGCTGGGCAGACAAGGACGTCTACACGGAAAGGAAAGAGCAGCAAAGGAACAGGACACAGGAGGCCAAGAGGCCGGGCCTGGAAAAGCTGGCAATGCCGGGTCTCTGCCCGCAAGACGAGAGGGCTGGTCAGCCAGCTCCCGAGGTCCGAACTCCTCTTTAAAGGGGTTCCCGAGTCCCTGGGACGAGGTTTGAGGTCACAGATCAGGACCTTACTTTGAAAACCCCGATGCTGGCCCTGCCCTCGGCTCTGTGCCCGTCCCCCCGGGCCCTCGGGCACCCAGATGACCTCTGAGCTTGGAGAACACCCAAGCAACGTCCCCGAGAGACGTCCGGCCGGTGCTTCGGCCTGAAATAAAGCCGGGGAAAAGGAAACACAAGTGCCACGCAGGATTATGAAACATTGCCATTAAGTTTAATGCCTCCGTAACAAAGAATGCCACATTTATTATCACAAATAAATCCACGGATTTAACACCCATCAGGCTTTAGACTTTATTTTTCCATATAAAATAAATATGGCTAGAGTATAAGATTATGACTGCACCATTATTTTCTAAAACTATTTAATTTTAGCGCAGCCTAACTGCCCCTGGCTGTAAACCTGGACACAGAGAGAGGGGACCACCCCACTCCCGGAACAGTGTTCGCCCCGCCGAGTGCGGCCGCCAACAAGGTGGGCTTTCCTGCACAACCGCTGGGTTTCATCACTGTTTAATGAATTGTTGCACTCTTTATAGGATAAACAATAAATTGCACATGATTTATCATATTACCCAATAAATCATGTGACAAATCATTAGGCAGAGTGATAAAATCAAGTGTTTTAGAAATAAGTTAATCTATGATGCCAATGTGTAAACTAAACAGTTGCTTAAAAACCCTATTTACTAATCATTTTTACATAAAGAAAGATTGATGATTATGTAGATTAAATGTGTACTTATTCCTATAAACATCAGACAGCCCTGTGCCCCGCTGGCCCTTCCCATTTTAGCAAAAGGGCCCCCCGAAAGCATCCCTTCCGCTGCGCAATCCCCTCCTGCCTCCTCCGGATTTGCTTCGCCCCGGAGAGGAGGCCCGAGGAGCCAGGGCAAGAGAAAGGAGCGGGGCTGAGGAGCGTGTCAGCGGAGGGGTCCGGCGGAGAGGCCGTCCTCACCGTAAATTCTGTACCACACTAATTAACACTTTCATTAGGGCTTGGAGACAGGTTCCAATGCTGCCTGCCTCTCCAGCCCGCCGTCGACCCAGCGCTCTTTCTCACTTGTGACAACTGTGTTTATAGCTTCTCTGCCCATCGAGCTGGCTGGCACATCGAATTACCCTCAAGAGGACATGGGCATCACGTCACATTTGCGTGCCCAATATCATACGTGACGAGCTGGGCCACCGCCAGGGCCTTTAATGCACACCCCGTGGACGGCCGGCCCCCCGAATGCATAGGCAGATATTAAGCGAAATCTTTTTGGAGTCAAGCTTGTTTCACATCAGTTACACAAACATATTGGTTCCTTTAAAAGAACAAATGCTTTGTGAGGAAGGAGAGGACTCCAGGAATGAAGCCGAAGAAATCATTCTGCGCGTCGACTCAGACCTTAAGTCTCTCTTCTTAGCACTGGGGGAGGGGGGAGAGGCTGCTTAGCTTCTGGAATCTGAGTTTTTGAGCCACACTCATCAACCCCAGACATGACTAAGCAGAGTAAAGGGGGGCAAAGGGAAGCCCTGGTGAGTGTAACAAGGAAGAAGGCCGGAATATCAGGAGAGCCTCTCCGTATTGAAAATGCCCACTGATCGTCCCAAATCGTCCCTCCGACTTTGGACTCCCCCCGACCCAACGTTACAGATCAAGCCCCGGAGTCAAGCCTAGCGATGCGGGTAGACGTGAAGCCATCTGAGACGTGTCCTAAAGCCCACGTTCAATTACGTGGGGAAAATGCTCATCATCCCGGCCTGGGGCACCGGCACCCCTAAGGCTCCCGCAAAGCGGTGGCTGAGACGTCGGGGAAAGGATGGGGGGCACTGCTGTTCTCACTCTCCAGAAAAGCTCCCAAAGATGAAATGGTTAAACTTGACCGACAACTTCCACTTCAACGGACGACCTGGAAAATGTTGCCGCCAAGGCAGAAATCCAAGAAATGAGCTTTCTACACGTGGCCTTCAGCCCTTTCCAAGAGGCAGAGGAGTAGGAGTCCAGGGAGGGATGTAACGGGAGGTCCAGTCCCTTCGTAACCCGGGATGCGTGGCCTGTCCCTCTGTCCCTCGCTGCTGCACCCCCCCCCCCACCGCCGCCGTGGCCTGAGCGGCAGGTTGGACCACAATCCTCAGGCTCAGAGGAGCCGTGTCCAGCCACCGAGGTGAAACTGGAAGAAGTTTCAAAGTTAAGTTCCATTCCTTAATGCCCAGAAAAGAGATAGACCAGGCAAAAAGGCGCTTCTCATTTTACCGTCCCTTCTTCTTCCCCAACCCACCTCCAAGTCCACGCTGATTCACACTGCGCAGCACCACCTACATCAGGCACGATGGGGCGGGTTTTGCTTCAGTCACGTGAAATCTCGAAACCTCGGGAGCTTAAAACACACTATTATTTCCTGCTCTTGCGGTGCCACCGTGGGCTCCAGGAAGGCGTGGACACAGCCCTCTGCCCCGCAGGGGTGCAGCCGCCCCGTCTGCCTGGGTCGGATGTTCCTTCCGTGGCACCGCGCGCTGTTCCCGTCCCCGAGGAGGACAGGGCGCAGAAGGGAGCAGTAGCTCTTACCCTGAATGACAGACCATTTCACTGGCCAGGATGCGGACCCCACAGTCATTCGTAACTTCAAGGATGAGAAAGCGTAATTCTCCCCATGCCGGAGGTAGAGAAGAAGTGGGTATTGGTGAACATTTGCAACGTTGGTCACCCAGCACTTCCGGAAAGCACCCTTCTCTGCAGCCATGCTATTCCCTGCAAAAACAATGAAACCCGGGGCTCTATGAGTAGAGCTTACTTCCCGGCATCTTGCCGCACTGCTTCCATCCTCAGCGCTACGGTGCATCTGCTCTGTGGGGATGGCGGGAGGCCCATGTGGGTAGTGGTCAACTCTACAAAGAGCCAACAGACCCTAACGGTCAAGAGTGTGGATTCCGGAGTCAGACAGCCTGTACTTGAACTCCAGCTCTGATGCTTATCGCCAGTATGGCCTTGGGCAAGTTAATTAACTTCCCTATACCTCAATTTGCTAATTGTCATTGTGGAGCTAATGATGGTGCCTAACTTGTAGGGTACTTGTGAGGATTAATTACATTAATACATGTGAATGTATTAGACGTGTTTCCTATGACTGCGATGCTTTACAGACTTCAGGGGACCCTCACAACCATTGGCCCATTTGGTCTTTATAATTTATCTATGGAACAAGTTAGCCCCATCTGGATCTTCCTCCCACCATCTCAGACAGAAGCCGGAGACGAGAGGAGGATGTTGACCAGTTTAAAGGCTGGGGAAGGACTTTAGAAAAAAATCTGGGGAGAAATTTTTTGTGCTGCATATTAATATGAGAGGATTTTGAAGGAACGCGGTGGAAACTGCCATCCCTGCCCAGGAGCCTATATGTTCCCTTTGTCTCCCAACCCCCTTGTAGCTGACTGGGCCCTATGGGTAGTTAAGACTACTGAGTTTGGGAGCAGAAGTCACATGGCCACCTCCAAAACACAGGATTTTTTGCAAAAACCAAGTTCTCCAGCACTCTCTTCTCCCATCACAAGAACAGGGGAGACCCCGTGGTGAGAACATGAAGCCTGGGTTGCTGAGCTAGCCCTGGAGGATGGTTGCCCTGAGTGCTCCACAGTGCGGCTGAATATGTGAGAACATTTGTGGCGTTAATCCCTGACGTCTTGGAGTTGTTTGTTTCTACAGCATACCCTGGCCTAAGCGGACTACTACAGAGGAGTTCTGCTTCTGAAAGAAAAGGGCAGGGACAGAGGAGACGGCCACACCAGACAGAGGGCCTGGAAGTCTCTTAGGAACAAGAGTGACTCATAAAATTTTAAGCTGTTTGCGTTGCTATGATGCAAATGTCCTCTAGCTCTCCGTCTTTGTTTTGATTTCGTTCTGTTTGTGTTTTATTTTGTACGTCTTTGCACAAGAACAGCATTTAAACCATCAGCAGAAGACAACGGCTACAAGTTACAGCCCAGAATCCCGAGGTAGAGAGCTGGAGCTAGCCGTACTCGTGATAGCGTGACACTACTACTCCCTCAAGATACCGTAGAGGAGACATTCAGCTTTCCAGAAGTTCTTCGAGTCAATATTTGTCAATCTGATTTTACCTTAAGAGGTATGCGTATCCTAAGTCATGAAAATCTGAGTTAGGGTGGACAGAATTTACTATCACCTCACGTTTATGGATGACGGGAAAACAAAGCTGAGGACAGAGTAACTTTTCCAAAGTCACACAGAAAAGAGTGTGGTGAATTTTGGATTAGAATTCAGATCTTTTGTCTCCAACCCACTATCATGTTCTTTGTGTGCATATGGAGGCCAGTCTCTGTAGAGTCAAGGTCAATGACCTCCATGTTGCTAAATCCAATGGTAAATCCCCAGTCCTTGCTGGTTTGACATCTCTGCGGCACAACTAATTATTCCCCATTCCTTGGGAAACTTTTCTTTAGTGGCTTTCAGTACACGACACTCTCTTGGTTTTCCTCCGACGTCACTGGTTGCAAGTTTTGCCTCCTTTGCTGAATGCTCCTTACTTGCTCAGCCCCCTTGGAGAGGTGCTTCAGAGTTCAGCCTGCGGACCTCTTTCCTTAGCTCTATATATTCACTCCGTTGATGAGCACATTTAGTTTCATAGCTTTAAATCCCATCCATATGCTGATAAACTTGACAAATTTACAACCTCAGCCAGGACCTCTCCCTTGAACTTAAGAATCATATATCCAGATGCTTACCCGGCATGCTACTTAGGTGTCCAATGGGCATTTGCACATTTAATGTGTCCAAAATTGAGCTCCTGGGTTTGTTTTGTTTTGTCTTTTTCAACCTACTCCTCCACAGATTTCTGTATCTTAGCCTTCCTTTTTACCCGGCGCCAAAACTTGGAACCATCCCCAACTATTTGCTCTCTTTCACCCCACATCCAGTCCATAAGCAAACCCTGCTGGCTCTTCGACAGCTCAAATGGGCGCGGCAACAGGCATTATGATCCAAAACATCATTTTTACTCATCTGTGTCCTTGTGTTAGCCTCTTAATTGGTCTCCTGGGGTCACCTCCTTCAACTCTTTGCTCAAATATCACTTTCAACATGAAGACTTCCTTAACCACCAAATTTAAAATTGACCACCCCCCCTTCCACCTACCCCCAGCATCTAGAACCTTCTATCACGTTACACACTTTAACCATTTTATTTATATTCTATCTCCTTCCTGCTAGAATGTGACCTATAGCAGGGATTTTTTTTTCTTTTTTACCATATCCACAGGGGCATGCAATAGTATATGGCACAGGGAAGATGCTGCATAGCTCTCTGTTGGATGAGTGAGTACATGGCCCACAAGTATTTCCCCAGCCTGAGCTCCTCACCCTCTGCTCTCAACTTCTAGTCCCTATCTGGTTGAACTTCCCCTCATCCTTCTCTTCTCCCCTCGGGTATTTCAAACTTATGTCTTGGGAGATGAGCTCCCTTGTTTCTTTGTCTGCTCCCCTCCTTGCTTCTCAAATAGTCTTCGTGGCTTCCGTGGCAACGAAGGAAAGAATCACCTCTGCTACCTCATCGAACTCAAGGCCGTGATATTTTTTCCCACTCACCAAGCTCGTGCTCTGTTTGTCTGGGACTAGGATTGGAAACCTCATGGTCCAGCAATTTCCTCTTCTTTGCCATGCCATTTTTCCTGACTGTTCCAACCCCTATTGACTCCTCCCATTTCTGAATCACTTTAGGGCACGATTGATATAATAATTAGCATTCACATACATCTCTCCTCAAATGTTTGTATGTATCAGTGATTCTAGGGAAATACTATTATTACCCATTTTACCAATAAGGAAACTGAGGCCCAGAAATGTTACAAAGAGTGAAAAGTCCTGTGCCCTTCCTTACCTCCATCACACTCACAGTGAGAACCAAAGCTAAATTGTTGGTCATGTTTAATTATTTCCTGGAGGTAAGATTCCAGCTCCTTAGTGGCCCATGTACAGGGACTGTCATACCCTTGATCTGCTAGTCTGTGACATCAGTACAGCCTAGCACATGCATAGCTTATGGAGACTTTCTGCCAGATTCACCAAATTTAGTGGCCTTGGTGGGGAAAGGGAGGGAATGAGACAACTTTCAGAGCTATTAGATAAGAAAGGATGCCCTTTTGGGAAAGCGCCCAGAAGGAAGCCAGAAAATGAGCCCCTTGTGGTCTTCCCCTCCTGCTTCACTCTTGCACATTGGTGGAAACCAGACGGCACATGCATGCTCATTACCATGTAGAAATGAAGAGTCAAGTATGTCTGTTCATTTTCCAACCAAGTGATTTTCTCCTTAAATGATATTTTCACCCTGTTGTGATGAGTCTCAGACACCTCTGGAAGCACCCGATACAAATTCATCCATCCACCTACCACTGACTGACCAATGTCTGTTTACCTGTGTGCTCCATCATGGGGGAAAATACAAAGTCTTTTTTTTCTAGGGATTACAAGAAGCTGATACAATGGGGTGACTGGGTGATGGGCACTGAGGGGGGCACTTGATGGGATGAGCACTAGGTATTATGCTATATGTTGGCAAATAGAACTCCAATAAAAAATATACAAAAAAAAGAAGCTGATACAAATGACAAGTCAATGAGTAAGACAAGTTACTATATCCATACACTGTGCTTTATAGTTCATAAAAAGCATGCTCTCTCATCCATCTCATCTTTTTTTTTTTTTTTTTTTTTTTTTTTTTTTTTTACTCATCCATCTCATCTTAACCTCAACCTACCTTGGTTGTAGACAATGTGCCAATGAAGAGCCTTGTCCAAAATCAGAGTACATGTGCAGATGATTCAAGTTTTCAGACCCAGTTTTCGGACTTGGAGTCCAGTGTTCTTTACACCAGTCTACACCAGCCCATTCCTTCCTAATCCCCACGTGAGCCATAGACTCGGACAACAGGAGGGGTCTCCCCATTATTGACTACCTCACAAAGGTCAACACTCAACCAAAGCTACCTGTGCTGGTATTTACCTCTCAGGGCTGAAACCTTGCCTTGGGTCTCCAACATGGCCGCAATCCCTGGAAGACAGACACCATTCTTTGTACCTCATTTGTGTCCCCAAAGAATGCCCAGCAATTCTCTGGAGTCTCAGCAATGTTCAGGTCCCGTCAATACTCTCCCTTAGCCACGGAGTCTTCCTCAGATGCCTCAGTCCACACAGACCCAGCTCATCTCCAAAGCAGGTATGCAGTAGGTGCTCAGTAACCACGTGTTGGATGAGGGAATATAGAGCAAGTGTGATTGTGGGCTGCAGCATCTCTCATGACCATTATTTTTATCCATATCTCCTCCCATTTGTTACCTTATCCTTCTTCTTGAGCCTGGGAAATGGACCGGCCTTGGGACCAAGAGGGGATTTCAGCACGTTTCTGTCTATGGACACTGGATATCCTCCAGCATGGCCGAGAGAATCAACCAGAGACCCTTCAAACATAACATGCTGCTCCTCTAACTTCCAACTCTTGTGGTAACATGGAAAATCCTATGTGGCCCTGCCGGCTCAGGCGCCAGACTTTCCACCCTGAAGCACTCTTTCTATCCTTGACATCAACTGTCAACATCCCAGATGGGGGCTTGGGACTTTGCCACATGGGATGTCTTTGGTTAGCGACTCTACACAGCATGGTTTCGGTAAGTTTGGTGCAATCTAAAAGGAGAGTAAAGAGCCTGCCCCCAATCAGGCAGCCAGTCCACACCCAAGCCAAGAAGAAAGCTAAAAGAGTCTCCACTCCCACTGCATGTTCTAACCACTAGACTGAGCTCCTGTTGCTTTACAAAAATGATTTGCTTTTAATTAAAATAGGAGCATAAATTATTTTTATCCCTGTATTATTGGGCGGTAAGTAAATTCACAGTAACTCACTGGATTTTTTAAAATCTATTTTAAATATAAACACACTGCCATATTTTCTGTGGGTTTGAAAGCTTATGTTAAGTTTGCAAATAAGTCAACTCCATAAAGATAACATCTTTCCCTAAAAAATGTGTTGCAATCTAATGGCATGCTATGGAAAATTAACATCTTATTAAGAACATACATGAACTGTCCCTCGGTCCAAAGGGTCCAGAGCAGACCCGAGTTCCCTTACGTGCCCTGGAGGCCAAGCCAACCGACAGGGCAGCTTCCAAACTGTCTCCCCACCACTACGGGGCTGTTCTCCGCGGCTCTCACAAGACTGTTGTTTTATTTTGAGTCGTGCCAAACTTTATTTTTGAACCTACCTTTTTACATGCCTGACAGGTCCTGTGTTCACCGAGGGACCTGCATGGCTTTGGTCCACCCTGAGAAGATGCCATCTCACACAGGGCTGCATGCAGGTGTGCCCAGCTGCCCCTCGGAGCACCGAGGATGCAGGTGAACTGCTGTAAGGACATTAAGGACACACCTCCTGTGACCTCAGTGACCAGCCCTCAGTGATGGAGACAGAAGCACTGGGGTTCTCATCCATTACGTGGAAAATAAGAGCCCAAGGCCACATAGCACCGGATATCACTTTTAGATGTGATGAAAGAGTTAGGGGTGCAATGGTTCAGGAGAAACCCCGCTTGCAGTCGTCCACACTCCGTATCCACCTCTCCCTAAAGAGTGGCTTAGTTACCTGGCAGGGTAACCAAAGGCCACCCTCTTTCTTGTGTCTCAATGGCAAATGTGTTCAGCATCCCTTCCCGGGCCCAAGCTTTGAGGGGCTCCGTTGATGCCACACCCAAGCTCCCCTGGACCCCACCTGTCTCCCGGCCTCCCTGGACGGCTGGTCTTCAGAAATTTTTACCAAAATACAAAGTCTCCTGTAAATACGAAAAGGGAAAAGCTGTCAAAACCTGCATGAGTTGTTTAAATACCATGAATAAGAACCAGTAACAATAGGCACATCAATGAAGATGTGTTTCCTTCAGACTTGGCCATGTGCCACCCAACGCGAGTCCCCCAGAAAACGCGACTGGGCGAGGGAGGGAGCCTGGCTCCCCCGCCCCTCCGCCGCACCCCCTCCCCAGTAAAACATTTTTGACAAGCGACTCATCTAGAGCCATTTCCCACAGCGTTTTCCTTTCATTTGCATTCTCATTAGAATAATGTGATTTCACGAAGTGGGAATGCGTGAGTCCTCGCCGCGCGGAGAGCGCGCGGAACCGCAGATTCCAGGTGCTGGGCAGCGGAGAGGCGCTTGGGATCCAGCCACGCTCCAGGAGCAGACGCCAGCAGGGACCTCGCGACCAACTGGTCGGATGGGGACCTTTCATGTAAATCTGCAGAATTGACCCAAACCAGAAAGGAAGTTTCAGAATGAAAGTTTTTTTTTTTTTTAAAGGCATTTTTTTTTTTAAAAGGAGGGGGGCACATCCTGGCATCAGAAAGGGCGAGAACAAAGTGATTTCACAGAGAATAGGAAAAGGAAAGCACGCATTTTGCTTTATCCTACTACTTTGTTTCCTTGCAGATGCTTGCCCCTGATTGAAAATTTCCACATGCAGCTTTTAAAAGTGTTAGAGTGGAATCAGTTCCTCTCGTCTTTGCAGGGCATGACTTACCAAATAATGCTTTGAGTGTGCCCCCTGTTTTCTTCCTGTTGTTGTCGTCGTTGTTGTTGTTAATGCACATTTACTGAGTGATGTCTTGTAAATATTTTTTTTGATCCCTTAAAAGCCAGGAATAAACAATGCAAACCGTGTTTTCCCACATCATAAGCTGGTTTACATTTCTCTACTTTCCTGGGAAGGGTTTCTTCTATTTCCTGAAGAACTGGAAAAGCTTATGAAGCCAAAAAAACTTTGCAAAGCAAATCATCCAGGATTTGCTTAGAAGCTCGCCTTCAGTTCGGATGGGGAAGGAAACGGCGTTCGTGATGAAGATCCGTGATAATAATAAATGTTTCAGAACGATGTCAGGACAGCGGAGGCGTCGAGGGTAGGAGATGGCCAGGGAGCTGGAAGGAGGAAAATGAGGCAAAGCGATGATTCTAAGAGAATTGCTGAGTGCCAGACAAGTTCATTCAGGAGCCTCCGTTCTAGACAAACCTTGGGAGCTACATGCCCTGCGTGAGACACATCTCCAGGAGGGGAGAACAAGAAAGTCAAATGTGGGGGCGCCTGGGTGGCTCAGCGGTGGAGCATCTGCCTCCGGCCCAGGGTGTGACCCCGGGGTCCCGGGATCGAGTCCC